>NC_090176.1:45797085-46097085 GCF_024679245.1 Pseudorasbora parva
AAGCAAACATATCCAATACAATCACACGCAATATGACTCCAAGTAGTTACCAAAACACCGGTCAAAACTTTAACAAGAAACGGTAAATATTTACAGGCTTGGAGTGTCTCAGACCGCAGACCGCAGTGGCCTCTTGGAGTGGAGTTTCAGAGTGTGACCATGGCTTTAAGTTTGGAGTTTGTTTACTTGAGACCAGATTCAGGGAGGTTGTGTTTGCCTACTCAGGTCAATCAAGTTTACACTG
Organism: Pseudorasbora parva; assembly: GCF_024679245.1. Lineage (NCBI taxonomy): Eukaryota > Metazoa > Chordata > Actinopteri > Cypriniformes > Gobionidae > Pseudorasbora > Pseudorasbora parva. The sequence goes on from NC_090176.1 coordinate 45,797,330, forward strand.
GCCTGATTGAGATTTTCGATAGTTGCCAGGCAACAAGCATCAACAACGGCCGTCACCGGCCACGCAACCAGTGTGTTTCCCGGCTTAGAGCTCTTCCTCCGCATGTGTTTGGGAAACGCATCAGGAGTGTTTTGATTGGCTGCAGCATTCGGTTCTACTTTAGCCCAAGACTGCTGCCAAATTAGTCATGAAACCCCGGACGTTGCATTAAAGATGGCCTTAGTGAATATGCGCAGAGTCCATCATATGAACTCTAGCTCTGCATCTGTGAGATTAATAGACAGACTGGAGTGCTACATCTGTCTAATCTCTTTATGACTTTGGCTTCCCATGACAGGCATTTTAGTTAACATCGTGGAGATTTAGGTCTCTGCAGTTTATCAAAGTTTCGCAGAGAGCTGGTTCGTGACAAGTTGCATGTGAGCTAACCCAAAATTAAATCAATGACAGAAGAAGTGTGGAAGAGAGGTCCAAAACAGTGCTCTTTACTGAAGGGCTTGGGCTCTGTTCCAAACCTAGTGAGCTGACTACATGGACAACAAGATATTGCAAAAGTGTATATTCATTTAGGATTGCATTTATGCTTAGTGGAGTAGGCAATTCCATTAGTCTCCCTGTGGTGAAAGTCAAGTTTTTAATGTTGTTTATATGTCTATGTGGTGTTTTTAATATGCTTTAAGACAAACCTGGAGCAAATTCATAAGTCAACACCATTGTTGGGTCTTTTCTCTTTAAAGGAGCACGCCGACTTTTTGGGACTTTATCTTATTCACCGTATCCCTTAGCTTAACACAAAGACTGGAGGTAAACGGCTCCATCTCCTACTGCTCCATAAGTGACAAAATAACACCAACATTTTCCTATGATGTGTATAGTTACACCGTGTACTAAGACCGACAGAATATGGAAAGTTGCGAAAAAGTGTGATTATAAATTATTATAAAAAATATAGCTGAAATCTAATAAACAGTGTTTTTTTATCCTAATATTTCTGTTATATTTATATGCTTATTAAACCATATTGGCTTTAATAACACCAATTTCAATTGAAATCTATTGTGAATCAAGTAAGGAGTACTTTTTGTATATTCCTTTTTTGTGAATTCCTGCCTGTTTAGTGCACTCTAAATTAATCATTTACAAGGTTTCATTTCGGCCTATGAAGGTAGCAGCCTATAAGCTGTAGACAATACAACAGCTCCCTAGGGTTTAAAACATAGACTTAATCAAAAATCCACAGCTGTCCCTTTCTTTCAGTCAACACGTAATGACTTATTCCAGTTCTCTGGAAGAGAGATTGAATATTAATCTTCCCACTTTAGTTATTATTGGAGTTTGCACATTTTGTTCCGGAAGCCTATGACATTAACATCCTAGGTTTTCACCTTTTTCTTATATCTTTATCTTAACACCATGCCATGTTTTAATAGATTTTGAACATACAACATATTTAATTGTCATTATTTGTGGCATCAAAAGTATTGGTTACCAGGAAGACAAAAGTGTCAGTGATATAAAAGTGTGGCCCAGTTCGAAATATATTGGATTTGCAGTCCTCCAACCCGCAAGGGAATGTTACTTATTTCACTTGAGATGAAGAGTTTTTATAGAAGAACATGGTACTTTCGTTCAGTAGATGTCTGAGCTGTGGCCTATTTTGTCCCACATCACAGGTCATATGATGTTTTTGTTTTTGTTGTTGTTTATGTTTTTCTTTAGTGTTATGTAGCTGTTTGTGCATGTATATGACGTTATTAACTGTCTTTATAATTGCTTTGGAAGCTGAAGCTTGTGATTATGGTAAGGAGCGTCACTTTTCAAAGACACGCTTGAGGTGTTTGGCCAATTCCAATGCACAGGGTCAGCTGGCCAATCAGAGCACATTACATTTTTCAGAAGGAGAGACTTTGTATAAATCGATGCGTTTTAGAATTTAGCTATGATAATGTACAGTATGGGAAACATTATGTATTTTTTTAAACATTAAAGCATGTTAACAAATTCTATTACACCCAATACACAAAATTATAGTTTTTTAAATAGCGTCATATGACTCTTAAGACTTTCCCTCAGTTCCTTGTTCCAAACTTTCAAATTCACCAGTGAAACAAAAGCTTTTTCGGTTAATGTAACGCAAAATCATTGCAGGGGAATCCAAGATTTTGAGCAAATGCAGGGTTTATCTGGGGAGTGCAAAGGTTTGTAATTTGTCCTACCATCTGACCATCATCATGTGCCCTTTCTGCTCTCTCCAAAAGAATGAAATAATTAGGGATATTGCAAAAAATAAGCATCAGATGTTAAATTTGAACTTTCATTTGTTGTTCTGGTGTTTATTAATAATAGTATCCATCCTACCTTTAACTATTTTCTCACTGTGACTGTGCAGACAGAATGGATTGGTTGACGTTTACTGTAAATTAGGGCAGTCAAACATTTGTGTGGTCAAATACATTCTTCTGTTTGATATCAGATTTAAGAAAAAGCCATTTTAGCAGGTTAGTTTAAATAAATGCCTCTGTTGAGGAAATATCTGTATGTTTTAGTAGCACTATGAACTGAAGTAAATGTGGTTCCTTGTGATATGAGACAATTAAGGCACTCCAGCAAACTAGGAGTCATATTTGTATGCTTTGACAGTCTCTCTCTCTCACAATGTCAAGCATGCTTCATCCTGGGTGGGTGTTTGAACTTTGTGTATCCAGATCTGAGAACAGCACAAGCAAACTGTGTTTGGCCACTGTGTTTGGACAGCACGGCCAGGTCTCCCAGGGTGACTTTATGAGGAGCTGAAAGACCTATGGCCCAGTGATCCCCTTTCCCCAGGCTGCAGAGCAGGCCTGATGTCCCCTCTGGCTCTTTTAGAAACAGCTCTTTAGGCAGGAGGCCAAGTTCCCAGGGCAATGCAGTGCATTTGCGTAACTCCAGATGTCCATCTGTTCGGTGGTTTGGGAGGGAATTTGAATCCTTTTCTCCAGCAGCTTTCAATCACCCAGTTCCCTGTTGCATCTACTATCTGTGGCTGTTTCAGGCCTACCTTTGCGGGGTGAGGAGCATCAGATGGCAGGATGTGACCCTGAAGTTGGAAAAGCAGGGTCAACTGTCCCGAGGCTGCGATGAAGTCATGGCAGTGTGGGCAAACGAACACACAGGGAGAGAGTATGTTTGGAATTGCTGTCTGACTGATTGTGTTGTGTGGGATTGGGAAAAAGAGCCATCAATCAACAGGATCACGTGTATCACGCCTGGTTTACAGCGTCACGTTTTGCTCTCTCAAGTGCAGAAAGATTTCGGAGTGAAAAGTGCATCCCTGTTGTGGCGGTTGTGCTCGGTGACCCTTTCAGCCATCCAAAACAGTCCTGCGAGATGCATTTCATTACAAAATCTCAGTGGAAACATAGTTTTTCTTGGGTGTTTATATAGCAAATTACACAATTTTCCTACAGTGCTACAACCCAGACACACTCATCTCATGAGTTACAGCGGCGTCACACGAAAATAATAATAAAGCTAGCCGCTGTTGACTGCAACCGGTCAGAAGTGTGTGTATTCCGGTCAGAAGCCAATTTCAATAATCTTTCAGCATCTTGAAAGTATTTATAAAACACCAGCTTCCCATTTCAACAAAAGTTCTCCATATCACATGCCACTGCACTCTGATAAAAATAAATCCTTCTTGTGCTTTTAAGCAGAAATGTCAAACACACATACTCACTTCATTTAAATCGCAAGAAAACTCACTGAGCTCAACTGCACTACACCTAACTAGGTGTAAAAGGATAATAATGGGATCCTGTGTGTGTGTGCGTATATGTGTGCAAGTACGTGTCTTGCATAGATGACAAGTTCAATTATTTAAGAAAAAGAGCTTTTATTCTGAAGTACACAGAACAAGTCTATACTTAACATATGTGATGCAACAACGCCCAATTAAATCAACTACACTTTTAAAATAGGATGGCTGCATCTAAGATCGCATACTTTCTTGATCAGGTATTTATTTTTATATAAGTACTTTCTATAGTATGAATGTGTGTGGTAGAAATGTAATCCCTAGCCATGTTGTCGTTTTCACGTGACCTACAAGAGCCATTTGCATCATGTCACCGTCCTTCACAAATCTTAAAGTGTCTGTCGTATGCAGAGCTCAGAATCTGGCCAGAAGTAATAGGTCATCCGGGTACTTTTTTCACCTACTGTTTTATTAGCTCTTCTAGTACTGTGAATTCAAACATATTTATTTTGTCACATTTTAAGCCTACTATACAGTAGTATGAGATTTCTGACGCAGCCGTTGAGACCCAAACAGTACATTCCCATGATGCTTTGCAACATTAACAGCCAATTGGATCTAGACTGAGAGACATACAATACATTTACAGTATATTGTTTTATTTAGCTTCAGACTAAGGAGTTAGTCTACTAGCTTTACATATCTGTTAAAACAAATAAGCTTCTAGTATAGTACGACATTAACTGATTAGCCTTCTGTCTTAGCATACTCTTAGTTGATTAGCCAGGCATCTAAGCATAGGCAATGTTCCTTCCTTAGGCCACTTTTGATAGATACTGACCACTGCAGACCGGGAACACCCCACAAGAGGTGCCATTTTGGAGATGCTCTGACCCAGTTGTCTAGCAATCACAATTTGGCCCTTGTCAATCTCACTTGAATCCTTACGCTTGCCCATTTTTCCTGTTTCTTACACATCAACTTTGAGGACAAAATGTTCACTTGCTGCCTAATATATCCCACCCACTAACACAAGCTGTGATGAAGAGATAATCAGTGTTATTCGCCTGTCACCTGATCAGTGTATATAGTATCATATATTATTACTAAAAAGTTTGCAGTCTTTCTCTTTCAGGAGCACAATTATTAATGACTCATCATGCACTAAAGGTTTTTTTTTTTTTTTTTTTTTTGGCCAATCAGATGCTCTCTAGATTGAACATGTCCATCCCTCTGATTTCACCTGCCATGTGTATTTAAAAAAAAATGTAAAATGCTAACAGCTTCATCCAGTAGCCATCTATTAGAAATATGCAGTGATAGAAAGTTTGCCCACAGAATCTACACTGAAGGATTATTGTGCTGCCCTTAAGAAAATAATAAAAAAGAGAAGAAAAGGATGGCCTAAGCCAAAATACACAGCGATCCTTTCTCCATGGCTGCCGATAGTGGATTTAACAGATCTGCACTGGACTGTAGGATGATCACTTGAAGATGCCATAAAAGATTAACACAACATGAGGTAGCCAACTTCAAGAAACAGCAATACCAGCAGGTGGGTCATTATCATTTCTCAACATGCTGGTTCTACTTTTAACTCTCATGGTGACTAAGCTCATAGTTATCTCTTTTCCTCTGAGGCTCTTTCAGTAGAAGAGAGATAGTCAGTGAACAAAAACAGAAAAAAAGACAAGCACAACAATATCCTTCATTCTATTGCCAGACAGATGTTTACCATACTATTAGCAGCTGCGATAGGCAAGGTATGTTCTTGAGCTAAAAAGTGGTTCTGCATGACAGCCAAAGAGAAAAGAAATAACCCATATACCACAGGCATTTCTATTTATACCCTCCGTTGAGGAGGCCGCAGGCCCATCAGGGTCGCTCAGAGGAGACACGTACATCATGCCTCTCAGCGCTATATGCTAATACCTCAGTGTTAGGAACTCTTTGACGCTTTGTCATGTTTCTCATATTTCATCAATATAACCTTACTCGCAATGTTTTTGTGCTGTCAAGTGGGATTTCATGTGTGCAATAAAGTGCTGACAAACAGATTAGCTGCTTTGCTAAAAAACTGTTGATTTCTCTGAAAATGAAGAAAGACCTGTTTCTAGTCAGTGAGAGCTTTATGTTTTAGCTGGAAGTCAGATTGTAAGAAGATTAGTTGCTTTGTATGATTGTGGTTTTACTGATCTCATTATGAAATAGTGTTGTCAAAAGTACAGAATTTGGTGTGAGGATCAGCTCTCTGTGATTGGCTACAGTGACCAACGTTCTTTCCCGAGTGTTTCAATAACGTGCGCTCTTTTTTTTAAACAATTGCATACACGGATACACGTGAGCATTTGAAAGCAGGTGTCTATTGACAGATCTGTTTATCAGCAGATATATTAGGGATCTGCTGAAAGACGGCTGCTTTCAAACACTCCCGTGTGTATCTGTGTAAGCGCTTGTTGAAGAGTGTGCATCATTGAAACACTTGGTAAAGAGCATTGGTCATTGTAGCCAATCACAGGCTTATAGTATGATGAGTTTATTAACACAATGGCCAATCAGAGGTGTTTAAAATGCTAGAGGGGCAGGCTGGTATCATCACATTTTTTAAAAATTCAGTACAGTATCAAAGTCAGCACTTTTGACAACACTATTATGAAATGATTTTGAGTTTATCTTTTAGCATTATGGTATGGCAGAGGCATACTTGATCCGTGAATATGTGAATAGTGGACAATCCTTTGTCTGACTATCACCAAACCAAGCTCAATTTGGGGGGGGGGGGGGTGCTGTTTCATGCATACTGAGCGTTTTACACTGTTAAAGACTTGGATTCCCATCCTAAACATAGACAAAGTTTCAAAAACTAATGTTGGCGTTTGATGGAGTATTTCTGTGTTAAAAATACTCCTTCCGGTTTCTCACAAGTTTCGAAAGGTTTTTTTCGAGTATGGGTCGGCTTGACGTTAATAAGAGCGGAAGGTCCTTGTATGGGCCGTACGGGCTCTTCTCCCGGTAATGTGCGCGCGCGCGTGACTTGAGCGAGAGAGGAAATGCACGCCCATAAACACTCTGCGCCGCGCTCCACTTTATTCCTATGGGTGACATCAAGCGACTTCAACGCTTCAGCACAGCATTCCGGGAAGGCAGCGCTGCATTTGAACCGATTTGAACGCAGAAATGACGGGAAACTTCACAACATCGCTTCAGTCGCGTCGCAAAGTGGATTTCCACAGTCACTGGTGTCACACGACTTCACCAAATCATACCAAAGAAGTGTGTTTTTGACGGAGCGGTCCCAGCGATAAAGGTTCGGTCCTGCTTTGGAAGCAGCCGGTGAGTAAAACTGCTTCAAATGTCTATGCTGTCGGCTATCGTCGCGTGAGTCAACATCAGTAAACGACACGATCGCGTGCTTCGTCATTCAAATGCTGTAACGGTTACTCCATTGTTGTTCTATGTAAAACGTTACACTAGTCTGACGTGCAAAACCGTTTTGCTTGCTACTGCTAAGGTTTAGTCGCATACAATAGTCCATAAACCGAATCATGTCCTCATAAACTGCGAGTAAACACACACAACTGTTGACAGGCCACTAAATACAGTACACAGAGACGGACGTCCTGCTGTTGCTGTTTCTCCTGTTCAATTTATTTCAGCTTCCGAATGTGATTCTGGATCATATATATATTAGCTGAATCCGATCGATAGCCATGGGTTTCTCCACGCTTGAGGACGTCACCGCTTTGCACGCTCGTCATTCTTTAGCTCCGCCCACACGATACGCCTCCAGGCCCTCGTTTTTTTCCGGAAAGACTCGGTACAGCCTATATTTCTTTTATAAATATAATAAAACTAAAGACTTTTCGGAGACATGACGGATGCAATACTACTCTATAGGTACTCAAGATTGACATGAGATGAGATTGACATGATGACTGAACAATCTGAAAAACTGAAAGTTTTCACCCCCCCCCCCCCCCCCCCTTTAAAATTGAACATTGGTCTGGTGAGTCTATTTTCTACTGCTAAGGGGCGTAATCAACTGGCATTATTCTAATAACTCTGTACACAATTTTATAGACCTTCAATTAATTTTTTTAAACATAATTTCAAAATATGAATAATAATGATAATAATAATAATAAATTCAACATATACAATCTAGCCTACTATACAAACCTGCAACTTTAAAGTTTGCCATCAACTTAGGGGCCATTTACACTAGCAAAAACTTTGAAAATGAATATTTGTCACAAACTGAGGGTTCCATTCTTACATAAAGGCATTATACCATAGCAGCAGGAATTTCACAGTTCTCCAGTATCCGTGTAAGAATGGGAGATTGTCTCCAGCGAGTCATATTTTGCTTGCAGGTACTTCAAGTATTCCCTCGAGTTCACTGGAGACAGGGAACTTTCTCTGCTCACCTGAGAATTTAACAATACTTTTTGCGACTTTGTTGACTTCTCTTCGATCCTCATTGCAGATATTTGTCCGCAGGGGAAATTTTTGAAACTTTATGAGTTTTGAGAGGTTTTGGATTTCTGTGGAGGGTATCATAGATGATAGTTTTTGGCTCAGAGCATTCTTTATCCTGCCACCTACCACAGCTATGAAAGGGCTTCCCCGGGTAAAGAAATGAACTGGGTGGAGTTAGAATGCCATTAGAAACGTGTGCTGACGAAGAGTTTTCAGACAGTTTTGAACAACCTGAAGCATTTTGTCTCACAGTTACTCAGTATTTTATTTCCATTATTCATGGCTCACATTTCCGTTAACCTGAGAGCTGAACAGTTATATAACTGACTTTGTTAATAGTCATGGCAATTCACCTTAACTACTGTATTTAGCACTTTACGCAATACAGATTGTTTCAAAACAACAGAATCAATACCACAGACTTCAAATATATTTTTTTTCTGTAAAGCAGCTCTAAAAAGACAATAATGTAATTATTCAGCTCAGTTCACGGTTGTTTCAGTTCAATAATAGTGTAAATTTCATCAATTATGAATTCAGCTATAAGCAGCTCTGCGAATTCAATGTTGTTATTTAGCATTAGTCAGTTCAGTGGGCATTCAGTTATGTAATATTATTAAACAAGTTCGGTAACACTTTATTTTCTTTAGTACTTATAAATCATATATTAATGTCTTATTAGCCTGAGAAAGGCTTCAGAAAGGCCTCCATTGACATTCGGTACCTGACCCACTCACAAGACCCATAAAGGCACTCTTTTTTTCTCTCTCTCTCTCCTTTTTCTCTCTCTCTCAAGTGTTGTCAAAAGTACCGGCCGCGATACCAAATCGATACTGAAATGTTACAAATGTGACGCTTTGAGCACTGTTGAGCAGAATCGTAAACACCTCTGACTGGCCATTGTGCTCACGCGCTCATCAAATAACAGAAAAAAACACAGAGTGTTTGAATGCAGGCGTCTATCAGCCTACCGGTCCGCTGGTTGACGTCTGCTTTGTGCTTTCAAACGCTCCTGCTCCCACTTTCAAAACACACAACAAACTTCTCATTTTTAACATTTTAGTACCGATTTGGTATCGCGGTCAGTACTTTGCTACAACGCTAATTCGGTATTAACTTTAATGTGCTATTGCAATACAATATAGTCACTAGAGTGCGGATCGGGCCGCATTTTTCTGTCCGAGCCCGGCCCGCGTCCGACAGAGCAGTAACCGAACCCGACCCGAGCCCGACAGGCATTAAAATATTTATGTCCGAGCCTGACCCGTGCCCGACAGTTAAAATCTATTTTTTTTTCCTCATATACTAATGACATGTACGTTTGTTTGTGTGTAAAGCCCGCTTTTATTAAGCAACTGTAGGAAGGCATTCTGATGTTTACAGACGAGCGCATCAGCACGCACATGGGGCAACAAACGTTACACAGAGCCCAATCAAATAGCCAACTGAAATTAAATGAACAAAGGTCTGCTAAAAATGGCCCAAGCTAACAGAACAAAACATTAACATAACACAATTGAAATGCTTATTGAAATGAAAGTCATCTTACCAATTTTCTCAAACTAAATGGTTCCTAAACTGCAACATGGGATCTATTTACATAATCTATCCATCAGTTTAGGCTAATTGAGGTTTTATGCAGAAAAATGATTGCATCAACTGTGGATGGCTTCAAGGCTGTCCTCCTGCCAGCAGCGCTGAAGTTGTGCTCACTGGAATGACAAGGATGCCGCGGGCAATATGCACGCATGTGTTGTGCGTTGTTGTCACGGCAACATAAACAAATTTCCGCATGCAGGAAGGGGTAATATTTTACATTTATTTCAATCACAAAAACAAACCATTGCATCAAGATAAACAGGCCCATTGGCTCAATTGGCTTTAAGGTTCAATGCCTTATCGCGCTGACGTGACCGAGCCCGACCCGAACCCGAAGGTCATTTCTAAATATCTGTCCGAACCTCGCCCGACCCGTTGGGTAGCGTCGGAACCCGTCGGGCTCGGGTCGGGTATCCATCCTCTAATAGTCACACTATAACAATGCTCTCCCACATATTTTGCTATTGTAAGTTCACTTATTTCCTTCATTGGTATAAGTAGCAATGGGTGGTAATAGACGTACAGGTTTCTACCATTCTACCCTGCTAATAATGTTTCTTTAGTCATTCGGAAACCTTCGTCCTGAACCACTGTAGGCGAACCACCCTTACAGACAGCTTGTAGGATAAGTGTGCAGCGTAAAGTGTGAGCACCAACCAGGTGCACCCTTGAGAACCAGACCAAAAAAGTTATGTGCACCCCTGTCTACTATAAGCAGCTCTACAGAAAACAATAGTGTCATCATCCAGCTCAGCGAAGCTCAAGCCTTGTTCTCATCTGATAGTGTCAGTGCAGTCAAATCAAAAATATTACTGGATAGTTCAAACCCCAGCTAAGCAGGCCAAAGTGGCATGAAACCCAAACTCAGAATCAGGTGAAGAAAATGGAGGAAACACTCCTTCTGAGAAACCAAGCTTGGTCGGGGGTGGGCAGTTCTCCTCTGGGCAAATGAACGAACATTGTGTGATTTATGATTCCAGGCTGCATGTCAGATATTATTCTAACATTTTTGCATCCAGCTCCTTTTGCTTGAAGATCAGAATATGACACTGAGATTATGTAGAAAAAGATACATGCATAACCTTCACAAACAAGTAAAAGTTCAGGATCATTTATCATTCATTATCAAATAAAAGTCAAGTATTCAAAGTAACATCTGTTCTTTTATTTTTCTTTGTTTTTTTAGCTTCGACGTTGACACTGTCATAAATGACATAATGACTTCACCCATTTGAATTAGTTGCAAGTTTGATGTTGTGAACAGTGATCTACACGTCTTCAAGCTGAGGGAGATTGAGTGGTTCACATTTATCCTTTACACCTTGAGGTGCTGATGAGCGTGTTGTTGCAGACGTCAGTCTTGTCGTGTAGCATGCTATCGGCATGTGTCAGGCTCCCATTTGCTGCCAGATAAAGCTTGGCCAGATGCCCAGTCTCATCACTCGTGCGGGGCTGCGTGCCGCCTCACCTGTAAGAGCTGAGATCCCACTAAAACAATATTGCGTTACGTGCCAGAAATCAGGATCCGCATTTGTCACGTACACTAGGAGAATTTATAGCTGGCTTATGTGTTTGGTGACACAAAACGTATCGTTTATCCTTCGGGGCTAAGGCATTCTTGAGTAATGTGTCAATTGAGCAGTTTAGCCCTCATGTTTTGTTTAAGGTCTGTGAGAACTTTTTTAATAGACTTAACATTGAAGTAGCAGGCTAATACTATGATTTTCTTATATAGGTCCAATTCTCATTATTAATCATGCCTTCTGCCTCAATAAACTCCTAATTACTGCTTATTAATAAAGAGATGTGTAATATGGTCATGCAGAATAAGGCATTCATATATGCTTTATAAATACTAATAAACCGCCAATAGCTTAGAATAATGAACAATGCTAATAAACAATGGGTTAATAGTGTGATTTGAACCCTAAACTAAAGTGTTACCGAATTTTCAAATCAGAATCTTTTTAATCAAATTATGCTGTAGAAATACTTACTGACACCCAAAAATTAACGATGATGCAAAAGATGCTGCATATAGTCACTGGGAGTCAGTTCAAAAGTTTTGGGGTCGGTATGATTTTGTGTTCCTGTTCATTAAAGGATTATGAAAAAAACGACACAACTGTTTTCAAATTTGATAATAAGACATATTAAAAGGATTCGTGACACTCAAGACTGGAATAATTATGCTGAAAATATAGCTTTCTGTCACGTTTGTTTTAAATAGTAATAATATTTCAGTATTTTTATTTGCTTTGGTGAGTAATAGAGCCTTTGTTCAAAAAACATCACAGAGACCACATGAAACCAATAAAATGTCAAATCTCTGTGGAAAGTAACTGTTTGCATCCTTTCTAATGGATAGGTGAGTCTTTTAGATAGATTAGAATGACTGGCATGGCCTATTTGTGTTTACTAAATGTTTGCTGAGTCCTGTCTTTTCTGCAGTACGTGTGCAAACACGCGAGGTGCAGGCTGCAGGTGTTGTTTGACAAGTGCAGTTCTGCATAGTTTTGCCCTTTCCTTTTTTACGTTTGTCAAAAGTCTGCAAATCTCTCTTAAGTCTCATATTTGAACAATCTTTTGTATGTCATCAACAGTGCCCACACAGCTGTAACGTCACTAATGTTTATTTTGTGCGTTTCACTGAAGGCAATTGAGTTCATTGGGCGGAGAAGACTTCGACAGGTTGTGACTGAAGGTATTGTACCAGAGTTTTGTTATGATCACAATGTCCAGAGGGTTTAGCGTAATAGGCCCCTTTACCGGGAATCATTGAGTCTTTTGAGTTTTCTCCACAATAATGAGTTCATTGGTAGTGGTTGCTGCTGAATTGATTTAACAGCTCAGCACTTGCGTTAATGTCGCTGACCTATATAATTGCCCTCTGCAGCTACTGCAAGTGGAAAAGTTTTTAATGTCACGCTAGTTTATTGAAGTTGCATATTGTCGCACGACTTGGGATACCCTGTGTACACGTGAGGTACCTTCCCTGCAGTGTAACGTCATAGTGGGTTGGAGGAACACCCTTGACCTCTCTTTCTACTTTCCAACCCCCAAAGCTCTTTATAGCTTTTTAAAGTGCACTACTCCCTCTGTTGACGCTTCACAAAGCACTTACAGGAAAATGTTTGTGCTTGACGGTATAGCCATGATGTATTCGTTCAGCTTTTCAATTTTTTCTCCGTTTTTTTTATAAATACCTTAAGAGAAATAAAAATAAACACAATCAGTAATGGAAAACACTCTTAGAACAAAGGGTTCTATATAGAACCTTAAAGGGTTCTGTCAGGAACTGCATATTAGGTCAGCGGTTCTCAACTCTTGCCCTCAAGGTCTACTGTCCTGCAGGATTTATATCCAATCTTGAGCAAACTCACCTGCTTGTAACTTTTTAGCAATGCCACCTATTCTTAAGGCAAGCCTCCAAGGTTAGCAAAAAATAGTGTAATGCTGCGGTATGCAGGGAAGTAGACCTGAGGGAGTTTTTTAATGGATGTCAATAGAGGAGAGGCTTCACTACACTGAATGAAATGCTTTTTTGGGAAAACCGCTTATCATTTTATCAACACTTGAATGTGGGTAATTTTCATTAAAAATAAAAAATATTTTGAGCAAAAAGCTGAGAAAAACATGTTTTTTTGTCCAAGACTACATTCAAATCAGATTCAGAATGATTGACAACAACAAAAAAAGAAGAGTTTTATAAAAGAAGTCATGGACAATTACGCGACAGGTATGATTAAGTTTCTGACACTTCTCATTCATTTCTATGATATCTGTAAACAGTACACTGAAGAAAAAAATAATAATATAATGCTTGTTCAAATTGCTTAAAGGTGCCCTAGAATGAAAAATTGAATTAACCATGGCATAGTGAAATAATAAGAGTTAAGTACATGGACATCACATACAGTGAGTCTCAAACACCATTATTTCCTCCTTCATATGTAAATCTTGTTTGTGAAAAACATCATGGAAAAACAGGCGATTTTCAACATAATGCCACCTGTGATGCAATCGCTGGGGTCCATTAATATGTACGCAACCCAGCAGCGCATGCATCATGCGAGGATAGCGAAAATGGCAGATCATGGAAATAGATGTCATGTTCCAGGCTGTGCAGGGGACGTGGGGACTTTTCATACCCTTCCCACTGAACAAAACTGTTAACAGGCATGTTTATCTATAACCAGATACCGCAAAAATTTAATTAAAAGTTGTTTATTTGCTCGGTCCATTTCACCACGGACAGTTTTTCTAACCTGGACAATAGCAGGCTTCACTCAGTGTCTGATACTGGAGAAGCGGCAATTCAAACTATATCCCCGTGAGCAGTAAGTAGTGATTGTATCTACTTATTGACTGTCTAAACTATTTCTGTTTAAACTGGAAGTTTCTTAGTGAGACAAAATTAACAATAATATCCCCTGTGTTGTCTAGATCCAACGCGAGATGCTAGTACAGTAACAATAGAAAACTCCAAGTGATATACAGCAGTATGACAAAGGTCAAAGTTAATGTATTTCCTGCCGGTGTTGTCATACAAATCTACAAAATACAACCGTGGATACATATGGCAATCCCTTTTTTCAGATATAATTATAATTTAGCCTATAGGCTATTTTCATCAACAACACACAACTCAGGTGCTAACTATGTTAGTTTAGTTGCTTACAGATTGCTCACTCGATCCTTCTAGCTAACGCCATCTCCATCACTTAAGTAGAAACTGTAGTAATTTGACATGGCATCATCAATTTGTTTAAAAAAAAAAAATGTTGGCTACTGTACTGTACAAACAACATATTTGTGCGCTAACGTTACCCAGTTTGCTTAGAGTTTGTGATTCAAAGTGAAGAAGCTATCATTGTAAAAATCAAACGGTGACGCATTACAGTGATTAAAATGTTTTTAAAATGCTAAAAACAAAGTTGTGACTGCTGACGATATGAGTTAACGTGTAAAGTTAATGTTATATGCTAGTTCACATCATGTAGGATGAAGTTATAGTACTGACGTTACGTTTTGCACGTCTTACTGAAAATAAAGACTTAACTTACCACTCAAAAGCATCCATTTCCAATCTCAAAACAATTCCTCACAATCTTTATCTTCGTCAGAAACAGGATCAAACATAAGGTTTGATGAATAATCTCTCCATGATTGGCAGTATATTGACGGTAGATGTGTTTCTGTCACTGAAAGGAGTCGCACTGTAAAACAGCCAATAAGAGCCGGACTCTACATTAATATTCATGACCCTTCCAAATAAGGCAAAAACAGAGCATTACATCCTAGGGACAATTTCTGGGGTTGTAAATAGACCTGTAAAACTGTATCTGGACAATTTTAACCCTTAAATAAGTTACATGCCCTTTATGTATATATCAGAGAACAATTTTAAATATTGTTTCAACTAATTCAAGCAACACAATTGCTTTACATTTTGTCCAAACCTAATTTTTGTTAGGTTTTGTGTTCAATCCACTTATATATATCTAAATAAGTAAATTATATATAAATAAGTCAAATTTAATTGGTTTGTGTTGTGTTACATTAATGATTTGTGTTGCATTAACTGAAACTGGGTGGGGCTTGTTAGTTCCCATCATTATTTGTATATGGCTAAATCAAGAGCAAGTAAATGATGTTATTTTATATGTAGTGATGTTATTTTATATGTTTATAAAAACACTTTTAAGTGTTTTTTGTAATGTATTTTTGAGCAAAATGAGAAGGGGGGGGACTTGATTGTGTTTAATATGGTTTAATATTTAGAACAATTTAAATTATTGTGGGTTACCATTTTAGAGCGGAGCATTTGCTTAGGCTGTGGTCTAATACAACTAATGCCATAATGACATCGCTAAAGGAGCTATTAATGCTTAGCATTTAAGATGCTTATGTGTGCTCTTGCTAGCTAAAAATTTGTCGGCGAGCTTGTGCAGTATGATAATTCAATTGTGTAACATTAAAGTATATGAAATTGAAGTGGATGGATGAATATATGAAATTGAATGTCTTAATCATGACAGGAAGTCATGTAAAATTCACTTTGAAACTACTTAATTGAGTCCATGATTTTGAAGTTACATAAACAAATTATGTTTGTTTAACGCAATTCATTCATGTGCGACCGATGTACACAATTAAATAATGTCAATCCAACACACTTTTTTCAGTGTAATTGATTGCCACACAACTCTAAACAACATACATTGACATCAAGGACTGCAATGTGATTGGTTACTAAGGCACACCTGATAGAGCCACGTACCCGTGTATCTCCCAATAATAAGACTTCTGTCCGAAATCTTTTTCATGAGGTACCTTTGTGCGCAAATGCTGTCTGCAAAGTTAATGCCTGTTAGGTCAGCATGGCAACAAGTCAGCTGCCTTAGGTTTTGGACGTAGTCAATGACTGAGCCGGCACTGGAGCAGGGAGAACTCCAGGTGCAGATAGGGAACGTAATCAGCCTAGCATTTTAAATGACCAGTTGTCACCGTCTGTGTTTTCTCAGCTGCCTAATTTTGCCAAAAGCACCTGTGCTGAGAAGTAAATACCGAGCAAATAAACTTAGTGAGCTGCTTCCGTAGTCAGCATTTTAAGGCATCATAGGTGTGCTGTTTGCCTGTTCCATGGACAGCGTATTTGGTTTCATCATAAGAGTATGTTTTGGCCAAATGTATCCATTGTGCAGAATTCAAATTAATAATAAGAAATAAAAGAAAACATCCAAGATGGTGGAAGAAAAAGACAGTTTGTTGATTATAGTTAATGAATTATAAATCATTCATTACTGTAAAGAATTGCTACAAAATTGTTAAAGTAATTATTATTATGTTAAATATTACATATTATTTTACCCAACATTTTTATTGGCTTGAAATGAAAACAAAAATGCGGAATGATTATAGAATGCTTTGTTATTTAATTCTACTTGCTTGTAATGCACACATTTTTTATTTTATTTTTACAGACTGCAGTGTTTAAGGTACGTATAAACAGAACATTTAAAATCTGCAATCAGACTGAATTTAATTAGCGAAAATCTGTGCGTGTAAACAATCGCTGCGGCCTGTTGCATGCAAGCGACTCTCTATGCAATGTGACGCGGCACAACCCTGTTATTTGAGAGTGAAGGAACTAATGTAATTAAATCCTCGGGTCAAGAAACTTTTCTTCGAATGTAGAAGAAACCTCCTTAGGCATAATAAAAACATAATGAGAGAGAGAAAAAAACACATAGGGACGTACAGATAGGATAGTCACGCATACAGGGATCTGAACCTTCCATGTAGTGCTCGTCTGCTTTAGAGGTGATCCGTTACTTAATAGCAGCTGACGCAAGAGCCTGGATGTGACCATTCCTGTCTTATTTAATCAATACACTGAAGAGTTTACAGAAAAAGTGTGCAGTTGAACACATAGGACATGATTGTTATTGTCCCTTTTAAACATATAGTCCTAAGGGTGTTTTAATATGGCCCATATTGTGGCAATATTTGTATTTGACTGTGAATAGTGTTTGATCAGTGGACTTACTTGAAATTGTATTTTGTGTGTGTGTGCTATAAAACATCTAGGTTATGAATAAAAGAAAGTTAAACAAAGTTATGTTTACACTTTCTGCCTATATCCTCAATGTTTTGTGCCTGAATGGCAAGCAAAGGATAAATTGGCGATTGGGGAGATGCTGATTTTTTTTTTCTTTTTTCTTGAGTTTATTTTATGGACAGGCCTAATAATATTTTAATAACCCCTGTAAAAGTGAGCAGAAACAGGAAATGGATTAACCTGACATTTACAAGACGAGGAAGTGAGTACTCACATAGGCTCCGTGGCACTCCCTGCTATAAATGACCATTTAGTCTGGGATTTTTTTGGGAATTACATTTAGGACCATCATCTCCAAGGTTCTGTGAATGTTCCCGGAGAATGTTCTTCTTTATATAGTGTCTCCACTGTAACATTTCTTCCCAAAGTGATTTATATAATAATAGTGAGGCAGGAAGATGAAACATTTTCTTTTCATTGATTTCAAGGATGGAATGTGGAATGTGACCAAAATCCACTTGTTTAATTGTTCTATCATTACAAGGAAGTTGTGGTCAGGTAACTGCAATGAATACTGGCTTTGTACCTTAGAGTTAAACAGTTCAAACCCATTTTCAAGGAAACGCACGCCTACACAATAGACAAAGCGGGACTGTGTTGCGCTTCTACAACATTTGCAGCAAAATAATACCTTAAGGTTGCAGACAGCACACTACAGGGTCAGAGGTCAGGTCAAAGGTCAGACCTGGATATGGACAGGTGCAGGATTGACCCCACTTTAATCATAAAGTCTAGGCTGTTGCTTTCTTTCACAAACTTGGACAAAAAAAAAAGGAATAAGTAGGATGTTCACTTTATTAAGGTTTTTGATTTGGCCTAAAATGGAATGCAAAATTTTGCGTTTAACTTAAAGGGGTGATGAATCGAGAAATCAAATTTCCCTTGAGCTTTTGATATATTAAAGGTCATGGTAATATAAGAATATCCTCTAAGTTTCAGAGCTGATAGCTTTCTTTTTAGTCAAAGAAAAGCTTTTAAAGACACCAGTTAAAGAATCAAGTAGCTCCGCTGGTAACACTTTAGAATAATGGTCCATTATTAATAGATATGCAGGAAGTAATGCAGGACTAATAAGTAGCACTACATTAACACTTAAGCTACTACTATTAACTAATATAGAAACAAGCTGAACTAATCAGTAAGGGCTACCAAAACGTATGCCCGTCAGCAGAAATTCTTTCTTTATCTGGTTGCGTGTGTGTGTGTGTGTGTGTGTGTGTGTGTGTGTGTGTGTGTGTGTGTGTGTGTGTGTGTGTGTGTGTGTGTGTGTGTGTGTGTGTGTGTGTGTGTGTGTGTGTGTCTGTGTGTGTGTGTGTGTGCACGCACGCACGCACGGTTGCACTTATATCGACCGATCCTGTGGGCTATGTAATACAGAAATAATATTCCAATCAATCGCGGGTGGATGAGAAATAAATCATTGTGTTTGTTTGATGAAGAAGTTTGCGAGCCCTGTGATCAAGAGAATCATTCCTGTTGGCGCTTTCAAAACATTCCTTTCCCTTTATGTGAACTGAACTGACAGGGGAGCTGAACCTCATTAAATATGCAAATCTTTTCCAATCCTAGCCGTGGGCATTTACTTCCAAGTCTCCAGTGCGTCACTGTGGCGCGGGGGGGGGGGGGGGGGGGGGGGGGGTTTAGCAAGGTCTGCAGCGCGAGAGAGAGTCGGGAGACGAGCGGTAAGTGAGTGGGTTGGACGCAAACTATCAACACCTGTTTCTTGTTCCAGTAATTGGCGCGGAGAGAGTATAAAACGCCAGGAGGGACGGAAGACAGGGAGAGAGAGCCGGACTGCTGACGTGCGAGCTGACAGGAACCCGGAAGTCCTGACCCAGAAGTGTTTGACAAAGAAGTCGTCAGAATAAGAGTCACACGTTGTGTGTGTGTGTGTGTTTGAGTTTAAGTACGAATAAAATACGTCAGCAGTCCAGCCGACCCCTGTGTCCTCTTCCTTCCTTCATACGAACTACTACACTCCCGGGTTTCGGCACCAGTGTAGTAGTTCGTATGAAGGAAGGAAGAGGACACAGGGGTCGGCTGGATAGTTTGCGTCCAACCCACTCACTTACCGTTTGTCTCCCGACTCTCTCTCCCGCTGCAGACCTCGCTAAACCATGCCCCCCCTGCCACAACAGTCACGCCCCCATCAAAACCCAGCGTTCAGGATAGAGCCTCAAAACCAGTGTAGAAAATAGCCTATTACTTATTAGTTATGATGTTTTTGAATGTAAAAACCACACAAACGTCATTAGTTGACCTCAGACAACCGTATAAAAAAGTGCTCTAAGTGATCCTGGGTGGAATAACTTCTTGTTGACTTTCGAAGTGTTGTCAAACAAAACAGAGGCTAGCTAGACCCTCCCTCCTCCTCCTCCTCCTCCTCCTCCTCCTCCTCCTCCTCCTCCTCCTCCTCCTCCTCCTCCTCCTCCTCCTCCTCCTCCTCCTCCTCCTCCTCCTCCTCCTCCTCCTCCTCCTCCGTGCTTCCTTGAAACAGTCATGATGGGAAGCCCTTCTGCCACCAGAGTTCTCGCCATCTTTCAAAGGCGTTTCCGATGTAAATTCAGGACTTTGCACATTCCTTCTCCCTTTCCCTTTTCGTTGCAAGTTGTCCATCAGAATGTCATCTCTTTGGTCTTGTGTCGGCCATATCAAAATCAAATAATCGAACTTCCTTCTTAATACCTTCTCTTTTCTACACACACACACACACACCTTCATGTGCACGTGCACTAACCCCAAACCTCCACCCCCAAATCATTCTTGTCGGTTATTGGATGGAGCACTGTTTATTGTTTCTTTGTCCAGACTGCCCAAGTTTGTTTTTGTTGCCGTTTGTGGAGCGTGTTCTGACTGCGTTTTTTTACAGTGTTCAGGAGACAGGCAGCTAGCGGATAGTGAGAAGATGTTTGCTGTATGTGACAAAAAAACAAACAAAAAAAAAATCCCTAAAAAACGCGTGACATGGCTTATAGCACATTTAAAGGGATACTTCACCCAAAAATGACAATAAACCCACCATTTAACTTTGTGATTTAAAAGGTAATAAAGACCTTCTGAAGTGAATCGATGGGTTTGTGTCAGAAAAATATCCCTATTTAACCAGTAGCGTGCCGTGGGTTTTCAGTCAGGGCCTTCACTAACGATCAAAACAACCCCACGCCGGTGGCAAAACATCACACACACACCGATACATACAGAATACAATCATCATGCACTACTGTTACGAACCCTGCTTTCAAAGTGCTCGTTGGGAAGGGGGCAAGCAACATAAAAGGACACACGAGACAAAAAGACACGCGAGACAAAAAGACAATTGAACTATTAATTGATGTCACTGCACTCGTGTCACCGTTTGGGCAACAGGTGAAATTAACTCAAATCAACTCACTGGCACAAATACTCTTTAACAAACAAAAACACGGACGGGCCAACAAGAACATCAAAAGAAAGACATGAAAAAACACAGCTTATCAGCTAACGTTACCAGCATTACATCAGGATACACACAAATCTCCTTAGAACGCATCCTGTCATCCGCAGCGCCCATAGGACATTTCACATAGATCGGTCAAAACCTGGGAAAAGTTCAGACGGCTGGTGACGTCAGCGGAGTGTAGCACTGACACATCACTGGGCCTCTGGGGCGTTCTATCCCTACACATCAAAATTTGATTGGCTGATGACCCACGTCAGTGATGAGCCACGCCTCACAAAACAATAACCACATTCTTTCTAGAAATATAATTGTAACATACTGAAACAGACAGTAATTGCAGTTAGATGCGTTCAGACACATTTATTTAATTATGGAAAAATATTTAAAATATATATATATATATATATATATATATATATATATATATATATATATATATATATATATATATATATATATATATATATATATATATATATATATATATATATATATATATATATATATGTTTTTAAACAGCAGAGAAGACCCTGATGGCCCTGACAGTCCGCCACTGTTTAAACCTTTATAAAGTAAAATAAATCTAGCTTCCATCAGACCACTTTCCATATTCAACTTATAAAGAAAGCGTGACGCCTCTCGCAGTTTAAAACTGCTGACGCTACGTCCAACACCCATTGTTGCACCAGGTATGTTTTTTTTGTATGTTTAATACAAAAGTCGGTCCGCCTGAAGCTCGATATTTTACTATATAAGTGTTAAATAAGGACATTTTTCTTATACAAACCCATTGATTCACTTCAGACGGTCTTTATGAAGTTTACATTTCTATTTTGGGCCTGTTCTTTGCAATTAGTTGCCTTGAGTGAATAGGTCTGAACTGGAATTATATTTAATAACGTTGTGTGTGTGTGTGTGTGTGTGTATGTGTGTGTGTGTGTGTGTGTGTGTGTGCGTGCGTGCGTGCGTGCGTGCGTGCATGCGTGCGTGCGCGTGTGTGTGTTATATTTTCTAAAAATAAAGTTATGAGGAAGTAGTGGCCCATGTGATTTTTATTTTTGACAAACATTTGGCTGAACTTTCCTGGGTTATTTTTGCAAAGTAACCAGCAGATTAATGGTAACATATGATACGTATGATAAGTGGACATCTTGTTTACAAAAGTGGACTCTCATCAATTAGTTATTTGGACAAAAGCAGCATCCCTAATTAAAGATCTCAATGACCTTTCCATGGTATGCAACGGTTTGATAAGTGTGTAAATAAACAGACTGTGCTTCTAAGTGCAGAATGACACGTAATTGTAGGGTTCAGAAGCTGGAACCGATCAGTTGGCACTGAAAATCTGTAGGTCTGCCCGTCCAGCTGACACGCTGTATGATCCTCAACATCAGCCTCTGCTTTTCAAATTGTGGGACATTCAGTGTGTTTTTAAGGAAACCTAAACTTCAAAATTTGGTCCAGAAATGGGAATTGCATGTTGTTCAGTTCTTCTTTTAGAACTTGGAAGATTATAGCATGGAGTCAATCACTGTCAGTTAGCCATAGCCGTGGACTTTCCCCAAAGCTTCAAAAGTTTCCTGTCTGGCCAGAAGCAAAGCTCCTCAGGGATATGTTTAGTTTGAAATAAATCCTGTTTACAAGTTATTTGTGGATGAAGAGTTCAGGGAGCAAGAGACTTTCTTTATTTCTTCATAAGGACCTGCAGCCTCACGTTCTTTGGATGACAGTAGAGTAAAGGATTGGTGACGGCAATGCCAATCTTCAGCACATGCTACATCCATTTCCTGGTGAGCTGCAAAAAAATGTATAGGAGCTATGGTCTAGAGACTCGACAGAGAGAGGCTGGAAATCAGGTTGCTCTTGTTGCAAGTGCATGACACACATATGATAGACATCTGACCAAGTCTTTACCAGAAAGCCATCTGTAGAGCCAGATTGTAGATGTTCGATTTTAGATACAGATGTGTTTCTCACCTGTGTATAAATACAATACACATCAAAACTGTATGGAAATATTGAAGAAAACCTATATGGAAATGTTGATGAATGTAGGTATGTTCAATTTTTAATTTAAGGTCAATTATTATTATTATTATTATTATTATTATTATTTTTATTATTATTATTATAAAGGTAACACTTTACAAAAAGATAAGCACTTATTAACATCAGTTTACAACATTAGTTCAGCATGAATTAAAATGAAATAAACATGAATTAAAATGAAAAAATCCAGTTAAATACTTTTTAGATGTGAGTAGTGTTCATTTAATTTTCATTTAATTTTTAAGACTAATACATTATTAAAATTATGTTTGTTAATAGTATTTAATGGAATTGAGATTACAATGAATAGTTTAGTTATTCCACAACCGGGTGCTGCAACTCCGAAAAGTCACAATCTTTTTTAAGTTTTAAGCGTGTCTTAAGTACTGACAGCAACAGAGTATTCAGTGACCATAGAGGCCTGTTGGTCTGACTGTAAGAGAGAAGATCAGATAAGCGGTTTGGTGCCAAACCTATCAAGGACTTATAAAGAAACAATAATACCTTAAACTAGATTCTATGCTTAATGGGAAGCCAATGCTGGACCAACTGGAGACGAAGCATTTGACCGACCCATAAGAACAATGAGTTGCAGCATTGCAATCTTGATAAAAATAAATGCATGGCTAATAGTTCCCAAGTCCATAAATAAATAAATAAATAAATAAATAAATAAATAAATAAATAAATAAATAAATAAATAAATAAATAAATAAATAAATAAATAAATAAATAAATAAATTTGGGCAATAATTCTAAGATGGAAAAAAAAATCTGATTTAAATTGTTTATTTGCTTAAATCAAATTCAAGTGCCAGGTCAAAAATGACTACCAAATGTCTTGCATAAGTGACAGTGTTAGTTATAGGACTCAAGTTTTTTAAAAGAATGCTGGCACATTCAGGACACTTCAGTCTTGGAGTCATTTAATTGAAGAAAGTTTTCCACCATCCAACTTTTAACTTCACTCAAACAATCAAACAATGATTGGAGAGATATGTTCTCATCTGTTTGTTTTGTTTTTTATTTAAAAAAAAAACAGATAACGCTGTATGTCGTCTGTATAACAATGATATAAAATCTCATGCTTATGAAAAATATTGTCTAATGGAAGTAGATAGAGGCAGAACAAAACAGGGCCTAAGACAGAGCCCTGTGGTACACCACATTTACATGCAGCAAAGGAGGAGGTGAAGTTTTTAATTGCTACAGAAAAAGTTCTCCCCTTAACAACCAGTTTGTTCCCTTAATACTGCTTAAGACATTTCAGTAAAATAGAGTGATAGATGGTGTTGAAGGCTCCGCTTACATCCAACCAATTTTAATGACAGATCATTTAAAGGGTTACTTCAGCGATTAGCATATGGCTTTGTATCAGTAGAAACCCTGGAGTATATTCAAATGATTGTGCTTTCCCCCCTCACTTCCCCCTGAGACAAGAGATTTATGCATTTTATTTCAAGAAAAATTCCTCCTATGATGCAAATTGACGATTTTTGCATCATAGGAGGAATGTTTGGCCAAAGGCTAAAGACTACAGCCAGCAGAGGGAGCCATTTCCGCATGTTTTGAATCCGCGCATGGGGGATGGAGATTACACTCAGCTTGCAGGGAGAGCTCAGCTGGCAGCTGCAGGCACTCATTTAAACGGAGCTATGTTGAGCAATGTAAGTCTTTTAACTTCTCAAATTAATTTCTATGAAAGTTAAGCTTGTAAAGGCATGAACTGAACTCGTGTTGTGAATGTATGCCGCAAGTGTAGCCGCGATTACCTCAGCTCTCATCACTCGTACAGTTAGTGCTCAGTGCTGTGATACTCACGCAGTGACTCACTCATTATATTGAACACACACGTTCAGTTTTTAATTGTAGTGTCTTCAACTCAGTCACAGTAATCAAGTTGGTGGCGTTGGGAATGGCCTCACAGGGCAGCGAAGTCTTTTCTCAGTCTAGAAGACACCAAATTCAAAAATAATTTCACATTTCTACTGCATTGATGACCCAGTTTAAATACAGATTCATCTTCCCAGCGCTGAAGTACCCCTTTAACACTTTCAAAGGAGCAGATTCTGTTCTGTACTGTAATCTCAGTTGTTGTTTTCAATATTGTTAAGGTTAATAAATAATACAACAGATGTATTCCTCCTTTGTTAATTAATGCCAGTCAATACTTGAATTAATGTTAACTAATGGGGCCTCATTGTAGTGTTACAAAATAGTTTTACTGTGTTACAACTTTGTTTGGATATGGCATATTTGACTTTACTTGAAAATGATTGTGACAGCGAGGGTAAAAAAAAAAAACAGTATGAAAATTTAGCATGAGAACTTTTTCTGCACATTTACATAAGAACACTTATTACTAGAGAAGGAAACCTATTGTTTCACTGTCTCATGTATGTTGTGTTTAGTTTTTATGTACGTTTGTGCCTTTATTTTGTGTATAAAACACCTTGAGCCAGGAACAGTTATTATTATAAAAAAATTACTCTAGACATTATTAGTAAAGTAGACATTCTCCTTGTAAGATTATAACAAATGACAGGCTTGCATTTCAAACAGCATGTGCAGTATGTGTTGTGCATTGGGATGGAATTATGAGGTTACCATGCTGAAATATATTAAGCAAGTAATGTCCTATCCAGTAAAGTCATATATCTTAGCTGAAAGGATTGCAACACAATACAAGCCTTTTTCCAACCACTCATATGGTGTACTGCTTGTACGGGTGAGTTATCTATCAAAGTGCTTGGCAGACTCTTCAGCGAACAAATGTCTTATAGAAAAGCACAGTTGCAAACCTAGGGAGGTAAATCTGTCAACTGTTAGGAGGTGTGATCTTGTTGTGAGGAATTTTTCACTATTTCCAAATTCACATAGATCAGCGCCAGGTGAACAACTGGCTAATCAGTTCCACATTAAAAGTGTCCAAAACTGGACTTGTTACACTAGTGTACTTGTTTACAGTAAGGAGGACAGACTTTGCATGCAATATATATATATATATAAAAGTAATAATTTCTAAAATATGCAGTACATTGTGTCCTGCTCTTCAAACAGAAAACTAGTCTTTAAATAAAATAATTAGGGATAAATATGTGGTCTTTACATTGTACGTTTGCACAGTTTTTTTTATGTTTTAGCTGTACGTTTGTGGCTGACCTTAAATACAGTTTCAGGATTTCAAGCTCCTCCATTCCTGTTTTAAATCTGGTACTTTTAGCAGCACCATCACTACTAAAATACTACACAATGGCCGTGTTTGAGTGTGATGGAGGGTGATTTACTCTTTTGAGGAGGCGACCGCAGTGGGAGAAGAGCAAGAATGGAGCACATTGAGGCGAAAGTGCTGAATCAGAAGTATCGTGTTTGCATTTGCTTGAAGGAAACTCCAGTGGCTGAATGGCTCCATTGTTTGGTGGCTTTATGACACCGGCCATTTAATTTCACCCCGAGCCGAATCTCAGGAGCCATGCGGGTGATGCGGGACGTGATTGGAAGCGATCTCTCCCGGATCCCTTCTCTAGCGACTCGGAGGCGTTCATTTACCTCCATAGGGGTCGAGTCATAGGAGCAACCCATTTGTGGAACCCAAATAGACATCTTCTTTCACAGCTCTGGAGGGGTATAAGAGCAGAGACACAGAGATATATGTGTGTGTACAGTAGGGGTGTAACGGTACACAAATCTGACGGTTCGGTGCGTACCTCGGTTTTGAAGTCATGATTCGGTACAGCAGTTTTACAAAATGGCTTTTTATTTATTTTTATTCAACAATGGTATATATATATATATATATATATATATATATATATATATATATATATATATATATATATATATATATATATATATATATATATATAATTGTGACTGTCCTTGAATTAATTCAGTTATAACTAAAAGTTTCTTCAAAGATAATTCTGTTTATATAGGGAGTCCTTACTTAGGCTACACATTGTAATATTAAAGGTTAACAACAGAGCCCAACTATTAGCCTCAATTCAGTTATTTATTTTTAGATATAATAATACACTCTCATAAGCTTCACATAAGGCAGATTTTGCAATAACTTCTAAATCTAATTATATATTTTCCACCAATTCATTGTTGAAATATAATCATTTATACGCGGCTGTCATATCATGACAGATTTATGTAAACATACATTAAATAATCGAGACATCACTTACAGATTAAGTAGAATATAATGAATATAGGCTTAAATAGTGGATATATTTAGCAAAAGAGTTAGTTTCTCTTGTGAACTAACAGCTGTGGACACTGAATGACTTCTGAGGTAAATGTGATGCTATAGGCTGAAGGACATTGCAAGCTGTTTTGTCTTTCCGCGGTTGAAACACGTTCACTCACGCACCGCGCCGCCGTTTGAACTGACGTGCTTATAGTACTTTGATCAGTCACGTCACATTAAAGAGCATCAAAACTGCATTTATCATTTGAAATTTGTAATAAAATGGACTGAATACTTAATTCAGTAATTCCTCAAATAAAGACTGAGGCCTTTATTTACCTGAACTGCTGATGGGAACTGGCTTTTATTTGAAGCAGGCTTTTATTAGGGGCAGGCCTGTATTTCTAATCTGTTTGAAATATAATTGCTTTATGTAAACCGTTTTTAATTTAAAGTGATCGTTCCACTGGACAAATATCATTGAATTTTTTTAAGAAACATTTGCAAAAATGTCACAATACAATAAAATAATACACATTTTTTGTAACTCCGCGCGCAGCTCCGCATCTGAAGATGAACGAATTCTCGGCGAATCTAGCCGAGCTTGACGTCTCATCACACCGGCCCCCAGTTTGTACATTAGGTGCTTATATTTACTGAATGAGCCTACAAAAGCAGAAATAAGCCATTTTAAATAAAGATCCAGGTTTAAGCAAATCAATAAATAAATCACGACACTAAAGGTTAGTGAAATTAGGAAATATTTAAGAGATCGTTAATTTAGTGCATATTTTGTTCTCATGTCACAAGTAATAATATCAAGGTTTACTGAATTTTACACGATTATATTTTGGTGAAATGTACTAAAAAAAAATATCATCACCTGACACGTTAGCCCACTTCTTCTCGACGCGTTGGTTTATAGAACAATTACTCCGAATCGCCCTGTCGTTTCAAAGAATAGCACAACAGCTCGTCCGTTTGGGGAGGAGGCGCGCGCAGTCAGCGGAGGCTCGCGCAGCGGAGACAGGCGAAAATATAAACAAGACGTGAGACGCGGAGCTGAGCTTCGAGGCTTGGGTGCGACACCATTAAGATATAAAAGACACGAGAGGCTAATATTAGGTGCGTCTTAATCAGCTCCCTAGTTCAGTAGTCAGGGTATGATCAGGACATACCTCTCAGTCAATGGACTGACTCCCTGATCAGTGCCCTGACTACTGACGGAGCAGATTGAGACGCACGCATTGTGATCGATATCGGTATTTGTAGCCTGCCTGACACGGCATTTTCACAGACGTCGCATCTCTCATAGACTACAGTCGCCTATTTAAAATGGCACATGCATCCATTATATTCTCAATTTAATTTACAAAGCAATCCCTGTAAAGTTTTTAGGTTAACTATAGAAGAGACCAGGATTAGTGTGTCGCACTGGCATGACTCGCATTGGGGCGCGTGGCATCAGGATGGTTTCGCATTAAATTAACGGCATTTAGGAGATTATCCACACCTTTTCCCCCGGCCTTTATTTGCTCGTGCTGACCACGCCCTCGGCCACTATCAGAGGGCCGGCGTTTAATTGACTACAGGCTTATATTTGAGGAAATACGGTATGTCCGTGTAGGTATGATCCATGCTTAAAACAAGCCGACTGTTAGCTATTAAAGATTGCATTCGGAAGCGTTTGTTACACACGTGCTCCGAATTGAAAGCCCTGTAACCAAACGGTATGGTACGAATACGTGTACCGTTACACCCCTAATGTACAGTATAGTTTGCTTGTTCAGCGGTAAAAGCAATTAAAGGGTAAATTCATACTAAGTGATGTAATGGTCATGGTTCTCCCACAATTTAAGGCCATCTGCAGATGCTGTGCACTTGATAGTAGCTCTCTCTCTCTCTCTCTCTCTCTCTCTCTCTCTCTCTCTCTCTCTCTCTCTCACTCACACACATGCTAAAACGTAAAGAAAAATGAATATGTTTAAGGAAGTGTTTCTATAAAAGAGCACCAAGGACAATCCGAAATATACCCTGGTCAAGCTCAGACACATAAACCTTCTTTAATTATAACTTGATTATTTACACAATGGCAGGAAAATTAGCAGGGTGGAAATAAAGTGCTAAAGTTAGCCATTGTTCAGCATGGGGTTGAGAGTTAGTTTACACAAAACGTCAGCTTGAAGTTTGGTACACTTTATTTTGATGGTCCACTTTAGACATTTGTTTAAGGTGCCCCTATTATGCCATTTTAAAGGTCCCTAATTTTGTTTTGAAGTTTTCCTGCAACAGGTTTACATGCATCAAAGGTCAAACATTTCATTTTGTCCAATATACATTGCACATCACCCTGTTTTGCAATGATTCTCAAACAACTTGACGGATTAATCAGTCTCTTCTAAATCCCTCCTGATTGGCCAGACGACCCAGTTATGGTAATGGCTGTTTAGTTTTCGAAACATACACTGTACGCAGTGCACTGTACGCCATCTGGCCAATCAAGAGGGATAGTAGACGCGGGAGACACACCTGGTATTTAAATCTGACTCTTTTGTCAACATTAAACCACATCGGTCTTGTTTTATTTGAGGAAAGGGGTCTATGAACAGGTGAGAGAACACTGTGCTCGGTACGTTTTGCGTCTTCAAACCAAACTTCGGCCTTAAGCCGACAAATTTTAAAGGGGTGATGAATTGAGGAATCAACTTTCACTTGAGCTTTTGATATATGAAAGGTCATGGTAATCTACGAATATCCTGTAAGTTTCAGAACTTAAAACTTCCTTGTTAGTCAAAGAAAATAGACACCAGGCTCAGCAAACGGTCCTGTGCTTCATACTGACGTCATTGCGCTACGAAACACCGCCTCTACAGCGCGTCTAATCCAGTAGCCCCGCCCACCGACTCATGGAGGGCTCGTACTAGCTGATCAACAACAATAAACATGCCGAGGAAGATTAAGATATTGCGCTATTCCTGGTTGTGGAAGAACACAGTCGCTGCATAAATTTCCTCCTGATCCTAATATTAGGAGTGGTTGAACTTTATTTTTAATGAAGAAGCTCACGTGGGGAAGACATGTTCACTTCAGTTCACTGCGGAATCGCTTGTAACAAATCTCCGGTCGATGCTGGATTTGGATCCGACAGGAAAGTGAAACGTGTTTTTATATGTAATAGTGCTGCATTGTTATAGATCGTTTTGCTTATGTGTACGTGTCTAACAGAGCATACCTTTAGCACGCTGGACTCAGACACGTATGGGCCAGGGCTCGCAAAGCCTGCGGCAGGCTGAGGAATCTCATATTCCGTTCTTGTTCTGCTACTCCTCTCTCTCTCTCTCTCTCTCTCTCTCTCTCTCTCTCTCTCGTTGACATCTGAAGGGTGGCACGCGCGCCAAACGTGTATGTATGTGCACGCGTTTCGCTCTTATATCGTCTGATCTTGCGGGCTATGTGTAATATAAAAATAATATTCCAATCAATCGTATGTCGATGAGAAATAAAACATAGTGTTTGTTTGATAAAGACGTTTACGTCTTTACGTTTACGTCTTACGACTGTGATCGAGAGAATCATTCGGGTTGCCACTTCTCCCTCATTCTATCCTCCCTCATGTGAACTGAACTGACAGGGGAGCTGAAGCTCATTAAATATGCAAATAGTATCCAATCCTAGCTGTGGGCGTTTACTTCCAAGTCTCCAGTGCGTCACGCCCATCAAAACCCAGCGTTCAGGAGAGAGCCTCAAAACCAGTGTTGAAAATAGCCTATTACGTATTAGTTATGATGTTTTTAAATGTAAAAACCACACGAACGTCATTAGTTGACCTCAGACAACATTATAAAAAAAGCCATTTCATGACGCCTTTAAATCCTGTCTGGCTAGTGCTCTTCTTATGCATTAGTTCAGTAGGCGTCGTTTGTGGCTGTTTGAACACAGGTTAGGGTTAGTAGAATAAGTTGACATGTACTTGCCAATTTACTTATAGTCTGTCGGGGACCATAATAAAGTGTAAGCAGATATTTTGCAGACAGTCTACCAATACTGTAATGACTGCTAGTTGACTTGTATTTGCAAAGTTACTTAATTAGTAGAATGTCTTTTTTTATTATTTAAATATATATATTCTGATAGTATTCTGATTTTTGCTTGTCAAATGAATTTCTACTAGGCTACATAAAAGCAGACCAACCAAATGACATAGCAATATTTAAACCAATTTTTTACTCCTTTTTTTATTTTATTTTTTTATTAATTGTGATGTTGTAATAAATGTGAGGTAAACTAATGTGATGTAAAGGAATTCATTAATTAAAGCGATTAAAATGGATAAAGAAATATAACAAAATATACTCTCATACAATCTTATTTGTATATGTTGAAACAAAACATTTCTTCTCACATTCAGTTATACATGATTTTTGTACATAACACCATATTTTAAAGCTTGGTAAAGTTCAGTACTTTGCGTTAGCCAACTTTTACTTTGGGTCTTTTTTTACATTTCTATTGTAAAACAGTTGTCAAATATTAAAATGTTTAGTTATTTACATCACACCCCCCTCTTTCACCATCATCATGTTCAAATTTGCTCTAGTCTTCTATGAACAGTTCTTTGATTTGATTGGCCATCTCAGTCATTTTGACATTAATGAATGCTGTTAGACAATTGAGACAGACATTTGGCCTTTTCTAATTGTTGAATCTTTCTCAATGTATATGGTGGTTACGGCCCTGGTTTTAGACACTTAAAAGTACATGCTAATTAACTTTATGCATTCCATCCATGATATTTGAACTTGGTGAACTGCTGATCTGTGTTGCTAAACAGACAGGGTAGAGACAGTTATCTCTTTCCAGCACTTTGCGGTCTGAGGAGAGCCTATCTCAGGCTGACTTTGGATCTGTCTCTGCCTCTCTGTCTCTGCCGCTCGCCTGTTTCCTGTCTCATATTCTCAGGGAACACTAGGAAACCGTAAAGCTCCTCTAACTGTGGTCTGTGCGATGCTGTGACCTTGCACTGAACCCAGCATTGTGGATTTGTTATTGGAAACACCCCTCCGATGCTCTTATTAAAGGGGGGGTGAAATGCTGTTTCATGCATACAGAGCTTTTTACACTGTTAAAGACTTGGATTCCCATCCTAAACATAGACAAAGTTTCAAAAACTAATGTTGGACGTTTGATGGAGTATTTCTGTGTTAAAAATACTCCTTCCGGTTTCTCACAAGTTTCGGCGAGTTTTTTTCGAGTATGGGTCTATTTGACGTTAATAAGAGCGGAAGGTCCTTGTATGGGCCGTACGGGCTCTTCTCCCGGTAGGGTGCGCGCGCGCGTGACTAGAGCACGCTGTAAACAGTCTCTCAGCTGCAGATCCAGTCGTCCGTGAACGGCGCCGCGCTCCACTTTATTCCTATGGGTGACGTCGAGCGACTTCAACTCTTCAGCACAGCATTCCGGGAAGGCAGCGCTGCATTTGAACCGATTTGAACGCAGAAATGACGGGAAGCTTGACAACATCGTTTCAGTTGCGTCTCAAAATGGATTTACACGCCACTGCTGTCACAGGACTTTACCAAATCATACCAAAGAAGTGTGTTTCTGACGGAGCGGTCCCAGCGATAAAGCTTCGACGGTGAGTTAACTTAAACTGCTTCAAATGTCTCTGCTATTGGCTACCGTCGCATGAGTAAACATCAGTAAACGACACGATCGCGTGCTTCGTCATT
Source organism: Pseudorasbora parva (assembly GCF_024679245.1). NCBI lineage: Eukaryota > Metazoa > Chordata > Actinopteri > Cypriniformes > Gobionidae > Pseudorasbora > Pseudorasbora parva. Next base: position 45,830,177 of record NC_090176.1, read on the forward strand.
CAAATGCGCTAACGGTTACTCCATTGTTGTTCTGTGTATAACGTTACAGTATGCTTGCTACTTCTAAGGTCTAGTCGCATACAATAGTCCATAAACCGAATCATGTCCTCATACACTGCGAGTAAACACACAGAAATGTGGAGAGGCCATTAAATACAGTAACTTACATACCACAGAGACGGACGTCCTGCTGTTGCCGTTTCTCCTGTTCAATTTATTTCTCCCTCAGATTTGATTGTGGATCATTATCTGTATTAGCTGAGATAGATGGGTTTCTCCACGCTTGAGGACGTCACCGCTTTGCGCACTTGTCATTCTTTAGCTCCGCCCACACGATACGCCTCCAGGCGCTCGGTTTTTTCCGGAAAGACTCGGTACAGCCCATATTTCTTTTATAAATATGATAAAACTAAAGACTTTTCGGAGATATGAAGGATGCAATACTACTCTATAGGTACTCAAGATTGACATGAGATTGACTGAAACTGAGTGTTTCACCCCCCCTTTAAGTCTGTGTAAAGATGAAAGGTTATGCTTTGTTTTCACATCCATTTCCAATAGCAGATCCACAGTCCTCTGTGACGATGTGGCTGCCGCTAAGATCAGATGGAAAGAAAAGCAGCACTGCATGGCCAGAACCTGACTCAAGTTGAACTCTCTTTAATAAAAAATTATTTAAAAAAAAGGTTTCTCAATCAATGAGATTAAAAGGAGACTTTTAGGAACTTCTAAGAAAATTACCCCTCGTACCCAATCTAGAGCTGTATATAATCTAATATATTATATTCATATTATATATATATATATATATATATATCAGTTTTAGTTATTTTAAATGGAAGCTTGTTTCTGCCACTAAATAGAAAATAAAAATGGTAATTGCACATTTTTATGTGAGATATAAACTTGCAATTATGAGAATAAAAGGTAAATCTTTTCCCCTCAGTATTGGACTTTCTAACTTGCAAATGAATGTTTATATCTCACAATTCTGAGAAAATTATTTCTTGCAAATGCGCAAAGAAGTCAAAATTGGGAGAAATAACTGTTCAATTTAGAGAAAATCCCAATTAGGAGATGTAAACCCCCAATTGCGAGAAAAAATTCTGAATTGGTGATTTAATTGTCGCAATTTTCTTAATAAAATAATGTTTAATTTGTGGTGGAAACAAGCTTACATAATTTTAGTATACATCAAGTTAAAATGAGAAATGTTTATATAAAATGTTTAAGTTCTTTATATCTTATTTAATTTCTTTTAACATTTTATTTCAAGTAACTTATTATTATATTTCATGGTTTTAGTTTCAGTTTTATTTAACAAAGAGATCTCAATATTTATTTATTTTTCCAACATGAGCAGTGATTCATCCCTGACTGTATTTTCCAGTCATTATTCACTTGTTATTTCAATGAGACAAAGGAAGTGCACCTGTGCATGACCTTTACAGTAAGAGGAAGAAAACCGCATCGGTCCCTCTCTGTGGATCAGAGCAAACGGCCCACATGTGACTTTAAATTATACGGGTGTGTAGGATAATCAAAAAAACACGTCATATTCTCCCCTTCCCTCCTTCCCTCTCTTCCTCAGCCCAAATATTCATTTGTCCCGGTAAGAAGTAAAGTGGAGTGACCACACAGAGGAAAATCTAATTGCTCTGAGGATATTGTACTCTCATAGTTCTGGAGATTTAAAGCGTTCTCAGTTTAATTTAAGTATTAACTTTGTTCTTCTAAAAATCCTTTGGCAAAATGAAAATATGCAAAAATCAGACAACTGTTGACAGAGTAAGACGAGAGAGCTATATGGTTTGTGTGGATAGTATTGCTCATTTTAGTTGGTCTTTTTCATGATAATTTGATGAGAAATGTTTGATATCTCTAACTTTAAAAAAAAAATGTCATTAACATACATTATATTTTATCCTATATAATTCAATAATTATCTGTAATTGTAATTTGTGTGTTACTTATTCTGAAGACTTCAGCAAAAGACTCCATTGATGTCCATCAAAAAAAATATTTTGGTTAAACTTTATTTTTTAAAGTGTCTGTGTTACAGTGTAATTATGTATTTAAGTACTGTATAATAATAATTAACTTACTATAATTACTATAGAAGTTATGGTTTGGATTAGGGTTAGGGTTATTTTATTTAGGGTTTGGATTTAGAATTATTTGCACGTAATTATAAGTTATAGTTATTACTACAGTAATTACATGTTATCAACACAGTCTGTGTATTTAGCAGGTATTGTATTTCTCGTGATATTTATACACAGAAATGACTTTTCTTGTGCATTTAATATGCACCTCTTAACCCCTTGGGTAGGATTAGTGTTGTGGGTTTGTGCGTGTCATATGCATACATAAACTGCGTATCATATGCATGCGAAACCTCATTTTTGTGTATAAATTGCATGCCAAACATAAATTGTGCTATTGATACGCACTTACATGAGATCAGCCTGATGTAACAAGGACATTGTAAAATAAAGTGTTACCTATATTTCTATCTTGAAAGTGCAACGTAATTTGCTTTGAATATTTTACCTGTACACAGTGTAAAATATTTGTCATGCTGCTTCATACTTATATTATTTCAATGTATTATTATAATCATAAACACTGGCTTGCAGTGCAGATAGTTTTACTGTTTGCGACACTTTGTTATTCTTCTACAGTAGTTATTTGCCCTCTGTTGCATGTTCCCTGTTTGTTTGGACTTTTATGTTGTATTTATTGTTTCCTGTTTCCTGTGTCTCGTTTTGTAGTCCTTTTGTTTCATTGGTTTGATTGTATCCACAGAAGTCTCTTGTTACCTTCTTATCCTTGTTAGCTTGTCTGTATATGGTGAATGTGATTTTACCAAGTACAACAAAAAGTTCCAAGTTCCTAAATCAATATCTTTGTTGATCCTGGATCAACATTCCAATCATCCAGTCAAATTTAAAAGTTTACAGTTTGTGTCAACTTTAGGGTTACAACCAGGGTTAAGTACTTCTACATCAGTGTTATTCACCATCTTTTCCCTCTGGTTTAAGGAATAACTTTTGGGTAAGGTTAGGATATGGATAGGGTTAAGATTACAATTTCAGACAAACAAAATATGTTGATCCAGGAACATGTATTACTTGGCAAAAGCCTTTGTGTTTCCCAGGTTGCTTGTCAGGCTATGTCTTTCTAAAGCTTTTGGTGCTCTTAGTTCTGTTTTCTACATGGTTACTTTGTAGTTTCTTAAGTTTAGAGTTAGGGTTAGTATCAGGGTTGACTTTGTATTTTGATAGGCCTACTACTGTATTTAGGATGCATTTACAACAATGCACTAAAAACTAGTTTTCTTTTGCATACAGGCAGCAACTTTGTGAAAATGATTTCTGTTCACACGGATCTGCAAACACGACAGTAGTTGCAGTAGCTTGTGATGTCACTTTGTAAAGAAACACTATACGCCTATAGATCGAACACATAATATGCATATGCATGACATCGGGCATTATTTTAATGGTCTAAAGTGCTGAATCCATTTTTGCTAGTTTAATGATAGGAAAAATGGTTTAAAATGGTTTGACCTAGTCTCTTAATGAGTCATGGGTGTGTTTTGGGCTTAACGTGTAATAAATCATTCAGAGTCTCATCTCCCATTTCCTTTAAAAGCCAGTTGCACTTGTGCCATGTCGGATTCACTATTTATATGGCGAAATAGACACCCTCAACCTGACGATTAAGTTTAAATCCATGTGTGTATAGCCCTGAATTGTTAAATAAGTAGCCAATTTCATTGGTCATTATTGCAAAAAGGTGACTATCCATTATGACGTAGGCATTTTTATTTTTATGTACACAATAATAATCTTTACGTTGTAATCCTTTTATTTTTAGTATTTGGCATGTTTTTGTGCTGCTGTGCGTCCCTGTGTGTGTAATAAGCAGATTGTACGCACATTTTGCACCCGTCTATATGCACTTATTACTAACACGCCCTTTAAATAACACAAAAAAAAACTGCGCTATTGACTTTAGACCAGGTTTTGTTGGTCAATGCTCAAAATAGCAATGCGCCTGGACACACTTCGTTTTCAGACCAGCACGTCCATGGGAGATAAAGATAGGCGCAAATGTATATGCTTTTTAAACAACGTTAAACAATGGCGAAACAAGCAAAAAAAACGTGCGTCGCACCTGGTGCCGCATTGTGCCGGCTGTATGATAGGGTCCATCATCTTTTTTACAAAATGCATGTAGTTTACATGGAAACGTTAGCGGTATTGTTTTTAAAAACTTTGAAACCAAGGTTTTCCATAATTTGCGGCCTCTTAATCCTTCACACATTCATAGAAAATAGCTTACCTCTGCATTATAAATTAATATCAAGCGGCAACCTCCCACGATCTCACTTAAAGCCAATATGAAAGTAATGTAAACTGCAATTCCTCGACTGGCCACTAGGGACATGCTCCAGAAGGGAGAAGAATCTCATTGAGCTCCATGTTAAAATGCCCAACTTTACAGCAGAAAAAAACATGTTTACAGCCTGGTACAAATTGTGGTTTTGGTCTATACAGCTAATTTTGCCACTGTGAGGGGGGTGAATTAAAAAAAAAACTCATTTACATTATATAAAGCCTTAAAGTTCTGCCTAATTAAGGCCGCGGTTACTTTGAGTGACAGGTGGATAGCCATTTATCTGCCGTCTTTAGTCATTGTGTAACATAAGCTCCGCCCACATCCCGCCTCTCTGCCCATTTTCTGTTATCCGGGAGTGACACGCGATGAAGCGCCCGCAAGATGGCAATGGCCAGCTCATCTCTTCTTTACGGCCTATCAGAATCTTATGGGTGACGTCAGGGACACTACGTGCATTTTTTAAAAAAAAAGTCTATGGCTAATATATGGGAAGTGAAATCTGGGCAAGACAATTTATATTTTTTAAAGTATTATGTCAACCAAAAATAATAATATATATAATCTCACCCACATGTCATTCCAACCTGAGATTTTCTTCCTTCCATTGAGCATGAAAGAAAAATGTTTGAATAATGTACTTGTAGCTTCTTTTGACCTGCTTGAATGTGAACTGGAGCATTCAAGGTTTCAAAAAGGATGCAAAATCACACATGGGTGAGTAAAGAAATGACCGAATTTCCATGTAATGACTGGTTTTCTAATTAGTTCTAGAGACCCAGTTTAAGTTTGACTGGAGCTGCATAGAAATGCTTGTCTATAAATCATTCTTTTGAGTGGGGTCATCACCGTTAGCATCCTTGTCAACATGAGTGACATCATTGACAGGCCAGGTCCTCATTATCCATCAAAAGAAATGATGCGACTCATGCGCAGCCAAAGCGCAGAATTTGTCGTCCCACTCAGGGACCGATACAATGATGCATTTGGATATTTGTGGTTGTTGAATCATTTGTCATTTGCTATGTTTCCAGGTCAGCGGTTCTGCCTGTGTTTTGTTCTCACTTGTACGCAAGGCTTCTGGGACATAGATGAGTGTCACACAGCATGAGGTGTGTCTGACGGGTTATTCAGCTTCCCCCAGGCTTTTTGGAAGACCCCTAAACTCTTTCTTCTGCGTTCTCACACAGAACCTTTGCTCTGTTTTGTTGGGGTAGGTGAATCAGACATTCTATTACAATATAATCATATTTCTTTCCTGCCCCTGCCAAAGGACATTAAATATCATCTTGGAACCAACACCGGGTTTATTTGAATCATCTGTATGCTTTTTTGCTTGGCGTTTAACTCACATTTAATAGGAAACACATTTGTCATGTGTAAGAAGGAATCTACCTAGTGCTCTTTTACTCTTTGGGCCAAGCGTGTTATTACTCTAAAATCAATTGACTAGAAAATTTGCAGATGTCATAGAGGTTGGAGAGCCCTGACAAATCGTTGTAGTCCCCAATGACACCCCATAGTATTATGTACTGAGCAAATAACAGGGCAAAACCATTTTCATTTCAGATGTCGTTCTGCTTATTTTAAAACAATAAACCAAACCTAGCCTAATGAATAATCATTTTTCTAGATATTCATATTTTTAGATATGTGTTGTCCATGCACATTCATTAACTTTGGGATCTCATGTAAAAACAATTTAAAAAAAAACTAAACAATAAACAAACATGACCCCCCACCCCACAGACAAACACACTTAAACACACACTTTTTGACCTTTTGTGCAAAGCATGTTGTTGCAGCAGATGGGGTAAATTGTCACAATGGGAACAGTGCAATTAAACAGAATAGTATAGGCTTTTCAGCTAATTTAAATGGTAAACCAATTGTAGAAGAAACAATTTTGGAAACAGCAATAATTTCATAGCCTGTGTGTTTGTATGTGTCTACTTCTACATGTAGCATGTGTATGTGTGTAAACAGAGAAGTCCGCAGATGCAGCGGGTTGCAGCAGGTGTAAATGGATCTGAGGTCCACAGGGCACTGAAATGGAAGCCAGTAGCAGCTGGAAGGCCTTATGACTCAGAAGGTCATAAGGTCAGTGTAGCAGCAGGCAGCAGACTGCATTTACCAGCGTAGAGATGCAGGGTGTGAGAAGAGACTGAAACTCTGTCCTTAGAAACTCAGATTGGGGTCAGCGTGAGTATTAGACCTCATTTCATGCTTTCATTTGGCAGTTGGCATGAAATTGAAGACACGCAACACTGATGTCGGCTTATTCCTTCGTTCGTTCACCCGGGCAAACACATGTAATATAGAGCTATGTCTGAGTTTCAGAAAAAGCAAAATAAAGAGGTGAAAATTATATATATATATAAGCTAAAGTACTGCATCTAAATCTTCTTTACTTTTTTGTGGAGGGTATGTTGTCGCAGCCTATGAGGCAAGTTGTCACAATAGAAACAATGCAATTAATTCAATACATGTATCATTTTTATGCTAATTACAGTGCCAGAATTTGTTTTGTTTTTGTTTTGTTTTTAAGTTGCTAGCCACTGCCAGTTTTATTATAGCTTAATGTATTATTTTTTTATCAACACTTGGGTAAGTTTCATTAAAAGCAAAAATGAAAGAGCAAAAAGCTGCGAAAAACTTTTGAATGATGGTCAAAACATAGATGAAGTATATCCCCAAAGCTTCACAGTCCTTTACCTCGTCCTGGGTCGACATTTCATTCAATATTCAACAAGAGTTCATATATTCAATATATTAGTGTTTACTTCAGTGATTTACCATTAAGCTTTGTATTTAAACTGGGTCATTAATGTAGTAAAAATGTGAAATTATTTTTGAATTTGTCGCCTTCTAGAGATAAGACAGAAAATGTATTTTGTGGGGATGAAAGACAACAACTCCAAGAATGCACTTGCTTTGCTGCCCTACAAGGCCACTCCCAAAGCCACCGCTACTGGATTACTGGATCACTTGCCCACCACGCTCATTTTCATAAAATCAGTTCAGTTAAAGAACATACACTACAAATAAAAACTGAGAGAAAGTTAGAGATAAAAACTTAGAGAAAAGTTGATAAATTTACACATGATGGTGCAGTTTGTATATATCCATAGATATCTCTCCATCTACCATTTTTCACTTTCTCGTGTCCACTAGTGAGAGATATGCCATCATGTAATACTCATTGATACAACACAAATCGCCATCTCAGGGCTCAATCCTAAGGATTTTTTTCTACTCTCTGGTAGCCTGACAAGCCAGACCCACATCAAGATGTTTGGTCTGGAAACTCACCATAGACAGGGCTCAATCTGAGGGGCGAGATAAACGGTTGTCTTTCAAACTCCCTCTGCACGCGATAGGATAGCGCTACACCAACCAGAGCAACGAAAGTGAAGCGGAGCTAGTTGAACGATTAATCGATTAATCATATTGATCCGGTCGGCAATACTCAGAGTCTGAACACATCTTCCCTTTTTAAGAATGACTTCAGTGCCGTTCTTTGTTCTTTTCTAAGAGAAAAGCTTAACTCCAAGTTTTCCAGAGTCGCGGTCAAAGCTGATTCGAAAGACCGCCGTTCGCCAGCTTCTTTGTTTACAAGTAGCACGCAAGTGCAACTCTGCCGTCTATGCTAAGCCTCGCCCACCGACTCTATACACAATGTGATTGGCCTGACCAGAGTTTGTTTTTTACAGCTCAGAAATGTATTAAGAGTTGCTAGATGACACTCGCGGCAGATTAGATTTGCTGCCGCTAGGGTGCGTCTAGATTTCTAAGCTAACTCTCTAGTGTTGGTGGTTGAAATTTTTCCTTGCCCTGAACAAATTTTCACTGGCCAGACCAGTCATATTTTTTTCCTGAATGAACCAGTGTTCTTGAACGAATAAATTGAGCATGTCAATTAATGACTTAAAAACAGCTCATAAGAACAGCTACTTGTCACCCCTACTGATGTATCAATGTAACCTGCAGAAGGAATCATTTAAAATCCCCAGCACTAATACACAGATCGACAGCCTGGTCTGGAACCCCAAAGATAGACAAGCAGAGTGAGACGTCCAATAAAATTAGAGGACTGTAACTTAGCAGTTATACTTTAAAAACAATAGATCTCTTTCAGATGATGACAGATGACCTGACAACGGATTCTTGAAACCGATTCCCAAGGTTTGTCTTATGAATTCCGCAATGACTCACAATAACTTAGCCCAGAGCGATCTATATCACATCAATGAAGACAATCATCAGTGCTGTGAGAGCAATTCTTCTCATGTCTCAGAGATTTATAAGGCTTTTCTCCCACTGTTCGCCCAAATAGCATCACATACCTGTAGAACTGGGAAACTCAGGTGCCTCACTAAGTCAATTGGTTTTCCAAGAGATATTTAGGGCACAGAATCAACTATGCCCCTTTATATCCCAGCACATGTCAACACAGAGAAAAGCGAACAATGAGTGCGTCTGAAGGTACACTCCATGACATTCCAGATAAACAATTTGCCTTTGTGAAGGGATCTGGCAGAGGCTTAAAGTTGAAAACACAGACAACACACACACACACATATATATATATGTACACTATATAAAGTAAAGGAGTTTTCTGCAGGCGGAGGTAGGACCTTTACACATATCATTTCTTTATCTTAAAATAAGTTAAAATATGCTTTCTTTCTGTGTTTTTCATGAACTTCTGCATCAAAACTGTAGAACTGTCCACAATATCTGATCCAGAACAGTCCAGCCCCATATAAACACTGGGGAAAATGGGAGAAAATGGAAAACAGGGGTAGGATGTGTAAGCAGCGGGCTTATTTGAGGCTCTGCGGCTCTGCCAGTAAACTCTTGGAAGCAGGATGCATCTAAAGCCGAGTCTGCAGGCTGCATAGTACGTACAAAAGATTGTGACAAAAAGACATGGCATCTCAAAGGCCTCCGTCTTTCCACTGCATCACGAAGATAAAAGATGCAAAATCGGATTATTCACCCCTCGGATCCCTGTCTTCCCTAAACTGAGCAGGCGTGCCTGGGAACGATTTGCTTAGCCATTATCCCAGGATATTTGGGATTCTGATTAAGGCCACATTATGAGCCTGCTTTACCGGTGCTGGGATAAAAAGAGTGCTAATCTCAGTCTCTAGCCCCCTCTCAGTCCATCTCACATTCATTTTTCTTCTCTTATTTGGATGTTTTCCTGACCTGAGAACCCAAACCAAACAAGCTCGGTTAACATTTCCACTCCACTCAAATTCATCCGTCATTTCTAACCAACATGTTAAACTTGTGAGCATTTCACATCGTATGCCTGCCAGAGCACATCCTCCCATAGCAAAGATAAATCACAGATGGGATTTCTCAATTGAGTCTCTTAGAGAGCAAACGAAAGATTGATTTCCTGCTTCCATGTCTCCTCTTGTGTTTCAGAAGAGATCTCGGCAGTGTCTCGCTACCAAAATGCATCAGTGTGAATTCAAACATTTCTCAATGGATTTTGCAAAGAGTAAATTATCTGAGCTATACTGTCCATGTTAATCTTACTGTTTAATAACTATTATCTCGTGTTTCTATTTCATTTATTTTTTAAGGGAATGCAACTGAGACCAAGCTTATAGTTAAGCATATGTTTGAAAATCACATTAAGTGTCCTAAACGATATGAAAGGGCGATCTATGAGTGATACAATTTCCATCTGACCATGAATTTATTAACCCTGAAAAGAGGTCTTCATTTTGTTTCAAATATGACACCAAAGACATTGAGACACACAAGAACCAATGCTGACTGGCATCAATGGTGTATAATAGCATTGATTGAGTAAGAACTATAGGAATAATGACTTAAATCTGTTTCTCACACCAAAGGTAAGAAGAATGGTTTTATCAGAGCTGAAGTTATACTTGTGTAGTGTTTAGGAGTTTGACTGCAGTCTGGGTGCTTTATCTTTGGCTATAGGTCACTTAGATCAGACTGAGATGATTCTCTCTGTATCCACAGCAGCCGTCTCTGGGCTTTTCTGTCTGACCGCCAGGCAGATGACACGGCTTGTTATTCCACGTGTAAGGATCTGGCAAATTACACACTGAGCAGATGAAAGGAACACTGAATTCCTGCCAGTACGTTCTTGGTCCGCAGCTGCGAAAGCCAAGTGCTGGTGTCACCAATCAGGGTGTCGTTCACCTTTCCCAAGGGCTTTCGCTGTTGATTTAGATGTCTGTGTCATGAACAACTGAGATAATGATCAGATTAATACTGTTTTCAGCCCTGTAGAGACGCATTGAAATGGTTCATTAAAATTTCAGTCTCAGGTGTCCAAAGCGTCATCAAACCTGCCAAGAATGCCAGCGGTGTGACACCCAATCTGTTCATCTTAGAAGGGAAGATGTAATAGACCAAAAAGCAAACTTAGGAGCTGTGAAGAGGCCAAAAATAGAAATGTCATTTCAGAAGGTCAGAACATCCTTGTAAGTGTTAACTTTAAAAGTTTGATATTTCCCCTTATGATTCATTATACAGTGCTTTTGTTTGAAAATGTTGGTTTTAAGAGATACACAACCAGTCAAGTTTGGACTTTCCCATCATTTTAGTTATGTTTTTGACCTAAATGTTTATAAATGTTTGAAATTGGTTTGGTTTAACAAATAGAAATCACTTTTAGCCCTGTTTATTTTATGGTGTTGGATCAGATTCTAAAGAATGAGTAGATTTTAGAACTTAGAACTTTATAATTTATGATGGAAATCTCTCATTCCACAACATTCCAGAGGTGCTCTGTTGGATTGAGATCTGGTGACTGTGGAAGCTATTTGAGTATAGTGAACTCATGTTTAAGAAACCAGTTTGAGATGATTTGAGCTTTGTGGTAGAAGATGGCTACTTCCATGGACGTGATCAGCACAAGACTCAGGTTGGCTGTGGCATTTAAACAATGCTCAGTTGGTACTAAGGGGCCAAAGTGTGCCAAGAAAATACTTATCTGTCCATTTATCCCTACGCCTTATGTAGTCAAACTCAACACTCAGTATTAAGTTAGCGTGGTATGTATCGTAATAGTCATAGCAGACATAGCAGACTAATCCTCTTAACATGACCTTATCCTCTAAGAACAAAGGTCTCTAATCATGAAAAGCACAGTATGCTGCAAAAGAGCAGACCTGCCTCCAGCGTCCATCCTCCCATCATTAGCAGGGTCATCAAAGATTAAAGAATTCATTTTCTACGTACATATTTAGATTCCTCTGCATTTTCAGTAAAAGTATGATTGGCAAATCAGCCCTGAATGCTTAATTTTCCGCATTTTGAATGATACCATTTTTTTTTTCGTGCCAGCTCAAGGATTTGTACTACAAGAAGTTGCATTCTGTGTCACTTTATTGCCTGCAGTTTATTGCTCAGCTTATGCAGTAAATGGAAACGCTGTGATGTCATACCTCCTGAAATAGGTTATGAGCTACAAAGGGCCACGTTGGATGATTTATGGCCATTGCATACAATCGCTCTAATGTACCATGAGCACTCTTTATTAAATAAATGTATTTTAGCTTCTCAGGAGTTGATTTACTGTGGAGTGTTTTCAACGGGCACATATTTTACTGGCTGAACATGTAGTGTGCTAAAAGAGCCACATTGCATCTGTCGCTCCACATCTGCTCTCCAGGAAACTTCCCAGTCCAACCGTTATCCATATATTTATTTATTGACCGTACCAATCTCGTTAATGCCAAATTTATGGCATGCGTTTCAGTAACAGTGATGCAAAGTAATAATAATGCAGGTTGCATCATGTCAGGCTGAACGACTGGCTGGCTAGACTGGGGAAAATAACTTTATGATGGGAAAATGTCCAGACCAGTTTCAACAATTGCTTTCAGATCAGTTTAAGGGCATCATTTTGAAAATTTAAAATAGGCCTTCATATATTTTATAGGAAAAGTTTACTCAAAATTAATATTTTATCATAATTTATTCACCCTCATGTTGTTCCAAAGCATATGCTTCGGCAGAACATAAACTAAAAAGAAAGAAAAAAGATTATATTTTCCCATACTCTATTCCATGTAATTATAGTGAAAGAAGACCAAAGCTTTCAAGCTTCATAAAGGAAACAAAACCATCATAGTATCATAAATAGCCCATATGACTTGTGTTCTATAACAATGTAAACTTTGACTTTTTAATTACTGTACATTACTTCAAAAGAAATCAAATTTCTTGTCTATAATTTTTTGGTGCTTTTATGTCCTTTTTTGAAGCTTGAATGTCATTCATTGACAAATATAACATTTCTGCTTTTGTGCTCCAGAGATGAAAGAAAGTTTCAGAGGTGAGTAGCAGAATTTTCCATTTTAGGTTTCTTCAAGGCTATGTAGTCCTCTAAACCATAAAAATCAGTTGTTTGTGGATTATCTTTTTTTGATAAATTCTCAAAAATATGAGTCACTTATTCTCTTTCTTCATATCATCTCGGTTACATCATGCTTGATCCGGCGAGCCTGTTTTCTTCCAACGCGGATCTCTATGGCTTACCGTTGTGAATCCTCTGTGCATTATCCAGCGCAACCTTTTTTCTCTTTTCGCTCTCCGCTCTTACTGGAATTCTATCCTGTGACCTTACTCTAGTGCTAAACTATGTGCCGTTAAAATCAACAGTTTTGAGGGGACGAGTTGAGAACAAAATAAAATAAGCAGCACTTCAACACATTGGCCTTATTTTAACAAACAATGCTAAAGATAGATTTTGCCATGACCAAAATATGGCAGCTGGAGTGTATGTCACAGAGTGTGTGGTTTCCTTAATCAGTGGTGTGTGTAGCTTTTGTGCAAAGGAGCCAGGGTTGTATTTTCTGGAAAAGTACTGACTTCCAGGTTCAGGCTCAGTTGGGATTGACCTGTTGCCTCCTTTCACAATGTTCTCTATCCATTAACTTTGCTGTATTGCTTTCTCCTGGGAAGTTACTACTTGAGAGTTCAAAGTCATAATTGTGCTCCAATTATTTAAAGGTCAGAGCGAAGATATTTCTACTTGATATCTCTCTCCCTTTGAATCATGCTGTAAATGAAATTCATTGCTCAATAAATATTATATGGAAATAAAATAGAGTATTTTTGTAGAGCAAAATCCTGAAACAATTACACATTTTAGCACTTCCAGTTCCATGTGTTTATAGAGTAATTACGCTCTTGCAAACAAATCCAACTTTTTACTTTGTTGATTTAGGCTTCAAAATTCATAAATATTCTGTTAATTTCTAAAAATTATCATAATAAAGAAAACTTGTAAGAATCATAAACCTGTGTTGGTCTCAGAGCTTATTTTCTGGAGGAAAAAAAAAAGCCAGTGGAAAAATCCGATTGGGTTTTTGTTGAGGGAACCAGGGTGATGCTAACTTCTTGGCCTACAAAAATATGACAGAGCTCTGAATTGTTGATGGTCAACAAATCATTTTCCAACCAACCAAACTGCGGCTCATTGCCAATGCTAATATTTGTTTTTTAGGTGCATGATTGCCAAAAGAGAGGATGATTTACAGTTTTACATGGGTTTTATAATAATGTGAAGTAAGAATTTTTAAGAAAGGTAAAAAGGTAAAAAAAAATATTTTATCATGACATGTATACATCTTTAGCCTGGATGCCAGCCGAACTCAGCCCCGCCCACAACATTTAAGCTCAGGCTGTTCGGTCTGGACTCGATCCATAGAGGAGTGATTATGCTCGAACAGAAACTGTTCGGACCAATGAAATTGTCAGTGCGGGCTTTAGACGATGATGGACAGATGATCAACAGTAACGTAATCATCCAAGTTATTAATCGCGCTTGGTTGAATTTTGTTCAAATTCTTACAGGAGAGCTTGTTTGTATATGGATTTGCCGTCATTATTTCTCTCTGAAATGATGATCATGTTAGTAAGTAACAGTAACAGTGTATCCAGTGTACAGTGTATCCTCCAGTGTATAGCGCCAGTGGCATAACTTTGTTTTAAAAAGTGGGTGGGACATAAATTGCGTATCATATGCACGCGAAAAACTGCGTTGCACGCCAAAGCTCATTTTGACATGTGAGGGGCACTCATACGTCAAAATGAGCTTTGGCGTGCATATGGTACACAGTTTTTTGCGTGCATATGATATGCACCATATGGCGTATTAAGGGGGGTTGCATTGCTGATACAATGTTATATCAGATGTAAAATATGTACAATAACAATTGCAGAAAAAAATAGTATTAAGATGTCCGGAAATCAATTAAATTGTTCATTTATTGATATAGATCTCATTTAATTATTGCATCTAAACACAATATAGCGTTGTGCCAAGATTTTTCACATGAATAAAGGCTTATAGATTTGCACACTTTGCTTATAATCCCTAGCCTGACATGGTCATACTCAATTCTAGTCAGAATATGAGTCTGAAACTGCTCCATTGGGCTGTGATTATGAGGCGTGTTTCAACCGAACCAGGAAAGACATCAATTGGATAGACCTACAACCAATCAGAGCAACGAAGCGACGCATTGTCAAATGTCAACAGAGTTCAACTGCACTTGCCAAGTCTGCGTTTTTTCCGCGGGTTCTTTTCTATGTCCGCGGGTTGATGCGACTATTCTGTGATAAATAGACCCATGAGTGCGAATTTTAGCAGGCAACCTTCCCAAAATAAGACACCTTTTACCCCCCAAACGCCACCACTTGAATGCCATGTAAGTCGCTTTGGATAAAAGCGTCTGCCGAATGCAGAAATGTAAATTATATTTTACCTGCAGCATCATTGTGAACTTTTGTAATGACATGTTTGAGCATTAACTTTTAAATGCATCATTATATTTAAACTGCAAACACATGAGGAGAGTCTCTGCATTAAAGACCCACAAATGGCAGATCAACGTGCGGCTACATTTCTCTCCGATACAGTAGGAGATTAAACTGTATGTGAAGGATTTGAACTGTGACGAATCTGACGATGCCTTACAGGGCAGTTAAACGGTGACGGGATGCACATAACTAAACAGAGTCCGTTAAAGATGGCAAAGTAGTATGTCCCGAAGCTTGCATACTTTTCTGCTACACACTCAAAGGTATATACTTTTTCTTCACAAAAAGAGTACATACTTTTAGGACGTAGTATAAGTAGGCGAATTGGGATGCAGCATCAGACTCATATTCTGACTAGAATTGAGTATGACCACGTCAGGCTAATGAATCTTAGATGGGGGCTATGCCACATTGTTCTGATTGGTTGATCATCTCAATTTTTCATAGGTGTTTCTTGTTAGTCGTTAGCCTTGTTGTATAAATAGCCTTCATGTTCGCATTGTATCTTGTCTAAAATTGTTCTCTGTAAACTGCTGTTGTTGAGTGCCATTACCATGTCCATGACTCTGGATTGTTGTAAATTAAATGGTAAATGGATGGACTGCATTTATATAGTGCTTTTATCCAAAGCGCTTTACATTTTTGCCTCACATTCACCCATTCATACACCGACGGCGATGTCAGCCATGTAAGGCGCCATCCAGCTCGTCGGGAGCAGCTGGGGTTAGGTGTCTTGCTCAAGGACACCTCGACACTTGGTCAGGTGGAACCGGGGATTGAACCACCAACCTTCTGGTTTGTAAACCAGGGGTTTTCAAATAATTCCTGGAGCCTCCCCAGCACTGCACATTTTGGATGTCTCCCTTATTAGTGTCTTATTTAACACAGCTGTATTAACTCATCAGCTGATTAGTTTAGTACTCCATGAGCTGAGCTGGGTGTGTCCAATAAGGGAGATATCCAAAATGTGCAGTGCTGGGGAGGCTCCAGGAATGGTTTTGAAAACCCCTGTTGTAGACAACCTACATGAGCCACTGAGCCACTGCCGCCCCAAATTAAACTGCACATGATTTCTCAACACACGCTCCAAAGCACAGAACATAACATCACTAGGCTGAGTTATAGATTTTACAATTTGGATGTCAAAGTGGCATTCTATAACACATTTCCAAGTGAGAAAAGTAAATAAATATAAAACTCAATGAATTGGACCATGTCATATTTTTTTTTAGCCTTTTAGAAACTGTTAACTGACACAGAAACCTTGTTCTATACCCTAGTAAGTTGAGTAAATGTAACCTCATAAATGTCATTCACAATTATAAATATGTACAAATAGCACAAATAGGGATGTTGCTAACTAATGCTCATATACATACACTATATTGCCAAAAGTATGGGGACACCCCTCCAAATCACTGAATTCCAGTGTTCCAATCACTTCCATGGCCACAGGTGTATGAAATCAAGCACCTAGGCATGCAGACACATCTACAAACATTTGTGAAAGAATGGGTCACTCTCAGGAGCTCAGTGAACTCAAGTGTGGTAATGTGATAGGTTGCCACCTGTGCAATAAGTCCATTCTGGAAATTTCTTAACTACTAAATATTCCAAGGTCAACTGTTAGTGGTATTATAACAAAGTTGAAGCAGTTGGGAACAACAGCAACTCAGATATGAAGTGGTAGGCCACGTGTAGTGGGGTCAGCGCATGCTGAGGGTCACAGTGCGCAGAAGTCGGCAACTTTATGCAGAGCCAAAAGCTACAGATCTCCAAACTCCATGTGGCCTTTGGATTAGCTCAAGAACAGTGGTAGAGAGCTTAATGGAATGGGTTTCCATGGCCGAGCACAATGTCATGCTTCCAATTTTGTGGGAACAGTTTGAGGGATGGCATCTTCCGGTTCCAACATGACTGCACACCAGTCCACAAAACAACGTCCATAAAGACATGGCTGATTGAGTTTGGATTGGAGGAATTTGGCTGGCCTGACCTCAATCAAATAGAACACCTTTGGGATGAATTAGAGCGGAGACTGCAAGCCAGGCCTTCTCGTCCAACATCAGTGCCTGACATCAAAGATGTGCTTTCAGAAGAATGGTCAAAATTTCCATAAACACACTCCTTCACCTTGTGGAAAGCCTTCCCAAAAGTAGCTGCAAAAGGTAGGCCAACTCCATATTAAACCCTACGGATTAAGAATGGGATGTCATTAAAGTTCATGTGCATGTAAAGGCTGGGGTCCCAAAACTTTTGGCAATATAGTGCATATTCATGTTCATTTAGTCCACCATCTTTTTTCTCTGAACTTGTTCCAGTGCATTACGAGTTTGTATATCGTTTTGTATATTATACTACTGTTCTACAAGAAAATAATGCTGTACCTTTATAGGCACAATGTCAAGAAAGCACTTAAAATGCTGCCTCTATAGGCAGCTCACTACGTTTGGAACAGAGTCTGAGATGTTTATTTCAGGGTGCCTTTCAAATCAGTTTTTAGCTATTTTAGACTGCCTTTGTGTCTACACTGATAATACGGTTCTCGTAAGAGTGCATCCCCACTGGTCTGCCCCTTTCCTTATCATCAAACCCTATTTATAGGCCAGCACATTGGAGTAATCATCACCCTGGATATTTATATCACTACGTTTTGTGCGACCACAGAGCTGGCAGACTCCTTTGCCGCTGTGTCATTATTCCAGAGCAGCGGCATCTTCGCGTGTAATCCCTGCGACTGAAAGAGAGCGTGCACGCCGCAGCCCTCTTTTCCTCGTGCTGTGTTCAGGTCTGGCACAGACCCTTGTGCTGTCAGCCACCAACGCCACCACGCTGACGTGGGGTAGCATTCAAGTGCCACTGGTCCTATAAATTACATGTTAAGTCATGTATGGACGTGGAGTCTGCTTTTAAAATACTTGGGTTCTGGAGAATTTAACAAGGTGTGGCATACATGAAAGCCTTTTTTCTGTCACTCATTTAAAAGGGGATTGAGAAAAACAACAGTGCACCAGACAGTTAGGAATTCAGGGTGCTAAAATGTAAAACACTTTTTTTTCTTGAATAATAGCTCTATTCATTGAATAATATGGGTTGACATTTTATTATAAAGCATTGTCAGGGTGTTATGTAATTCGTTTTAAACACTATCCTTGGTGAACAGGCACAGCACAAACACTACAACTTTCTGTCTGTAATGTATCACAAAGATTAAATCAGGTTCTGCTTTCCCTTGGCACAACCAACCCGTTCTCACCCCCAAGGCGTCAAAATCCGAAGCATGGTCAAGTGCCTTCCGTGTCACAATTAAGACGCTAAAGGTGCCCCTGGGCGTCATTTTGCGACGCGCTGGGTGCTCCATTCATTTCAATGAGAAACCTTTGGCGTCATAAACAGACGCATTTAATTATTTGCATTTATAAAAGCAGACATGATTTTATTAATATTTAAAGGCTACTTTTATATTTTTGAGCAACTAACTCCACTCCTACCCTAAACCTACCCATATCTAAACAATATAAAACACATAACAGGCAAATAAATGTACAGTCACAAGTATTTATTGCAAAAACTGACCAAAACAGTATAAAAGCATTAACTCATGTTGCATTCCAAGTCTTCTGAAGTCATACGATATCTTCATGTGAAGAACAGAGTTGATCTTGATGTTTTAATCGCTGAAATGATGATCCCGCTGCCCCGTGAACGAACTCATTCATATCTCATTCAAATAATTCAAAAGACTCCTGAGCATGACGCAATCGGTCACAAGACACACGGGAGCCAATGACATTTTACAATTAATGCTGACGTAATAACGCAATTGGTCACAAGACACACGGGAGCCAATGACATTTTACAATCAATGCTGACGTAATGACGCAATTGGTCACAAGACATACGAGAGCCAATGCAATTTTACTATGAAATCTCACGTAACCGGCGCCAATATTTGAAATTTGATTGTGTTTGTTGATGATCTTCTGCGGATGGAGATGCTGATCGCTTTTGGAGATTTTCTTCATGCAAATCAATCGTTTGGCCTCAGAAAACTTGGATTATTTAACTTTTTTGAATAACTCGTGGATGCAGTCGTATGTTATATCCTGTGTTTTATATCACGTTCAGACAAATGGGTAGGTTTAGGGATGGGATGGGGTTGGGTTACATGTTAAACATTTCTAAATAGCGTAAATAAATGTAAATAAAAGTATGCTTGCTGATTAAATTGAAAAACACACTCCAACATGTCATAATGGCAAATTTATAAACTAATACAATTTCACCATGACGATAACATTACTAATACCCAGCGCGTCTGTGTATGACGCCAAAGGTTTCTCACTGAAATGAATGGAACACCCAGCGCGTCGAAACATGACGCCTTGGGGCACCTTTAGCGTCTTTATTGTGACGCAGAAGGCACTTGAGCATGCTTCGGTTTTTGACGCCTTGGGAGTGAGAATGGGTTGGCACAACCTATAGTTGAAATATCCCTCAATTTTTCAGTCAAAAAACTAACATTTTACCACAGCTGCCAAATGTGCCAATGGTCAGTGACTTAAAGGGGTGGTAAAACACAATTTCACTTTTCTAACTTTAGCTAGTGTGTGATGTTGCTGTTTGAGCATAAACAACATCTGCATAGTTACAAAGTTTAAAGCAAAGGGAGATAATTGCTTTTAAAGAAATCGATTTCTAAGGACTACAGCAAATGGCTGGTAGGGACTACAGACTTTTCCTCCAGGGTTGCTGACATCACCAGCCTCAATATTTACATAAACCCCTCCTCTGAGAATATTAAATAAGGGGGGCGAAGCCAATTTTTATTGCTGTGGAATAGTAGGCTTGAGTGTTGCGCAATGCTCCTGCATAATGCGAAACGCTGTTATTTTCATCCGGATTGCAGGTCCACTTTGTTCAGCCTTCCTAGGGACGGGAGAGTCAATGGTTAAAATGTATTTTTACCTCTGTCCCTCATAATTATTACCCAAATCTCGCTCTCTGTGCTGCACATTTTACGGTGGAAAGCTTCCACAATCACCAGGAGTTCAATGCAGAATTCGCACAATGGCTTGTTCTGAAAGATGGAGCAGTTTCAACTTTTAAAACAGAAGTTGTTTACGGGCCACAACCTGTAAGAATGATTTATTTTTCGTCTATGTGTTTTCCTATACTAGTTTGAAATATTAATTTTTCGATGTAGCAAGGAAGTAAACAAATGACAACGCTGTTCGGCTCTGCAAACCAGTTTGTTAAATGTTTATTCATACTTAACCTTATCTGACAAACACCTAATGTTACAATCTTTTTTAAATCTCAACAGCGAACTTGCTTGGAATTAGTGTAAATTATTCTTTGATTAGAGCTTTTATGTTTATCTACATGCTTGTTTATCTGCAGGCATGCTAAACATGGTTCTGTGTTTGATTAGGCTACTATAGTAAAGCCAATGTTTAGTGTTCGTTTGGGTTAATAGTTCTTGCGACAGTTACTTGGCTATAATCATTCTAAAAATACAAAAGGTGCCATTCAGTAGCGATCACTATAGATCGGCAGTCTTTACAGACTACCGGTAAAGGTAAGGGGTTTCTGAGAAACGTGCACTAGGCGGTTAGCAAATCAGAACTGCTGGGCCAGCTAACCAATCTGAGCAAATTGCGTATTTTTGAGGGAGCGGCTTCATAGAACTTGGAACCCATCAGACCATTTTTACAAGAAGGGACATAGCAGTGTAGAATAAAGATAAAATATACAAAAAATAATGCAATTAAAAAAAAAGCATGAACAAGTTACAGTGCACCCCACGAACACAATCAGGCCTTTGAAAGAATGTGTTTTACCACCCCTTTAAGAAAATGTACCCCCCACTATTGTAGTCAGGTACTGCCAAGATTTCCCAAGCTTCCATATATCTTCCTTTGTGTTCAGCAGAACAAAATATACAGGTTTGGAATAACTTGAGCTTGACTAGATGATGACATAATTTTTATTTTTGCTAAATTGTATTTGATTGTAATTGTATGTATTTGAGGAGTTGCGAAATTAGTTTGAATCTGTACAACTTACCTCGCTCTAAACCTACCTGTCACTGGGGTTTAGACAAAATGTACAAATTCATATTCGTGAGGTTGTACAACTTTGCACGAATTACAACCTCGTAAAATACGTACGAATTGGTCAACATTGGATTATTAGGATGCTGTCTCTTTAAGACCGAATGCACACACTGATCATGCGTTTTGTGTTTCCGTTCACTTGATGTGTTTACACGACACCATTTTCAACTGAAAATGAAAAACTTTTCATGCATTTTGGCTGTTCAAATGCAAAATATTAAAAATGGGTTTTAAAGTGCAATTACACCTTTACCGTCTCTACACGGTAAAAAATTATTTAGAAAAAAAGTTACCTGGTTGCCTTAATTTTGAGTTCATTGAAATTAAAGTGAGTTAATACAATGAACATTTTTTGAGATTCGACAACCTTTATTAAAATATTATTAAAAGATGTTGTAATCATATTGGATAATTGTGTTTTATTTCTGATGATGCAGTGAAACATGCCAAATTGTGCTATTTTCATGATTTATCACATTTTTTATGTGGTTCAGATACAAAAATATTTTGAGTTTCTATTTATTAAACTAATTTCCTTCATTGTATCAACTCAAATTTTTAATTTCAATAAACTCAAAATTTTAAGGCAACCAGGTTACTTACTTTTTTAAGTTAAACCAACAAAAACCACCTCAAATTTTTTGAAGTGTATGTATATGACAAAAACATGAATTTGTGAAAACGGTCATGCCCCATGTGTATTCGCAGGGGGTTTCATGATAAAGTGACATCTCCTACTACTGCTCCTGCCTTTTTAGTCAACTGGGATCATTTTGAAAATGCTGTCGTCTTTTTTTTAGTACATAGTTGCCCTGTTAAAGCCCTATTTGCACAAGATTTGTATTATATGGGGACCTCGTGTGCTTTGGATATTTAAACGTCCCACACTGTGCATGAGTAACAAATTCCCTTTTGCATGTTCCACTACCACTCTATTCATCATCTGTGGTGTTTTGTATTGATTGTTCATGTTGTTTGTAGTCCCTTTCATACAGAGAATGCACATGTTGAATCCCTCTTCACAGGGCCCTCCCTTACGCAACAAAAATATATTTCTCAATATATTAGTTGACAATATATTTCTCAATATATTAGTTGACAATATATTTCATGTGTCTCCATATATTGTGAAATTTACATGGTAATATATCATATGATATATTATATAATAATATATTATATATGCAAGTTATATATTGCAATATATGGGACAATACTGCAATTATTGCCGTTTTCATATATTGAATAAATACATATCATTATACTATTCAATATATTGCTATGTATATTGAAATATATCCTACAATATATGAAATTATATATTGGAAGAGTCATTGTATATATATGTAAATATATATGTAAAATTATATGAGATAATATACCTCAATGTACTGGATAATATAATCATATTTATATGGGAACATATGTCTTAAATATATTGATTTATATTACATAGTATATAATTATCATATATATTGTATACATGGTAATTATGAAATAATCTAATGTACACTGTCTGTCATATATTTTAAAATATAACAGATTAAAATATAATATAGAAATTAGGGCCGCGACTCGACTAAACAAAATAATCTAATTAATTAGAGGCTTTGTAATTAATTAATCGCATTTTAATTGCATATAAATATTTGACCTGAGAACAGTGAGAAGTAATTTTTCACATGTATTTTTAGTATACCATTGAATAATGACTGAATACATAAGCTTAATCAACAAAATATTGTTTATTTATTTCAGTCCAGCAGACCAGTGCATGTTTGCCAGTTTAGCAAAAGCATTTTTGTGATATTTGAGGCTCGATGTGCTGCGGTGATACGCAAATTCCTTGTTGTATAGCTTGCTCACAACCATGCTCTTGACGACGCTTCCATTCTTTCGTTTTTAAAACAAAATTTCCCAACCACGGGGCCAAGCAAAGCGGTCTCATCAGCTTCTTCGTTCCATAGCTTCGTTCATGTTCACATGGTTCGTTGTTGTCGTGACTCCGGAGCGCTAGTTGGTGTTCCAGTATAATTGGTCCGTCGAAACTCATTCATTGAAAAACGTTCCGCGGTGCAAAAATAAGTGTGGTAAAATTTTTTTTTTTTTTTTTGCGTAATTAATTAACGCGTTAAAGTCACGTAATTAACGCGTTAAAGTCACGTAATTAATTAATCTTAATTAACGCGTTAAAGTCCCGGCCCTAATAGAAATATTTTCTAAATATAGAAAATATATTGAATGTCATGCACCATCTGATTTGGGCTATTGTTAATCAACCTCTGTAAACATATGCAGGAGCTTGCTTAACTCACAAAAAATACTTTGTTTCAATAAACATACATGAAATAATTCAAGTGTTGTTTGTATATCAATGTATTTTAATATATGAATCAATATATAGCAATAGGTTGTCCATCCATATATTGCTATATATTTTCAAATATATGAGGAAGTTTCTGATACATTGAAATATATTTTCTAATGTATTGCAATATAAATTCTAGTATATTGCAATATATTTTTGTTTCGTAAGGGGCTACCAGGTGAATGAAACATACTATTCATATTTTGCCCTTCCTCTAAAAAGATCTATGCCTCCAATGCAAAAACACCTTTACTTAAACTGTGCTGTCTCTCCACAATATATGTTTCTGCATATATTTTCATGATTTAAAGGCGTCATTTTATAAAGAATCAAATTTTCCTTGAACTTAAACTTGTCCATAAGTGCAGTGAAGCACATAACCTCATTGCACATGCAAAAAAAGGGCGTTTACATTTAATATGAAAGATGCTAGTTTAAGGGTCAGAGAGAGGGTGTGAAATGATCATAAAACTATATTGTATATTATATGAAAAACTGTATGTTTATGACCTCTTTAAACAGCAGGATATCATTGCATGGTATGTCAGTATGTTCGGCACAGCTGCAATCGACCAGCAGGTGATGATATCTGGCATATTGGCTCAGGAATAGTGTTTGTGGAACACCAGTTTAAGTGGAATGCATTTTGCCAAGTTTTTTTTTTTTTTTTTGGTCAACTCACAGGAATTTAAGGTTTGATTGCAAAAAGGCTGCGGCTGGGAGGAGGCTAGATGTGTCTCGGAGTTAAAGCCGCCTGAAGTATTTCCACCTGGTACATTTTGTCTAGACTAACATCATAGCTCTCGTGCACTCACCTGAAAAAAGTGTTGGAACAGAATGACACTTGCGTGTGGGTGTGGACGTGTGCACTGGGGCATCGGCAACTTAAGCAACAATGGACAGGTTTGGAAACTTGATGCCTCTTAAGCATATTTATGTCTGGTTAGATTTCAACCAGTGTAACTGTTTCTCAGAATCCTGAATTTCACCCTCATTCTATTTTCAGCCTCGGAGGCTGTTAGTTTACATAACTGTTCAGAAATAATTTATCCAAGTATACAGTTCCCTTCAATCATTGTCAGTATGGTTGTTTAATACAGCAGAAGAATTTATAACTGTCAGTTTGCAAATTATGAATAATACACAACCTGCACACTAGATCAGTTGTAAATTTAAAGAAACAGATTTACGTTCCAAATTTTTAAAAATAAAACAAAAAAGCCTCATGTTTCTTCAAATGTTCAATTTTCATTAAGAAAGCAATAAGCCATGAGAGGTCATGGATTCAAGAAGACTCTTGCAGTCAACGTCACACTATAACCAAATGCTCGTCAGAATTCAGACTCCCGAGGGCTGAGGAATCATACCAGGAGCAAATTTAGTTTCATAAGGGCTGTTAAAAAGCAGAAATGGTTACACACAGACCGAGGATAGTATAAAATTCTGGCTGCCTAATTTGTGACAGGATCATGAGAGGACCTGCAGTATACCGTCCTCACGCTAATTTAGGCTTCAAGCATTTGGGCCTCAGCGCCCCGCCCCTGCTGGGACAAGAGCACAATGTTATGGCCTCCAGATGGAGGGTAATGGGCCACACCTGAGCTCGTAACCCTGCGTCTTTGAGCTGAAAGCCTGACTCAGCCAAACACACACCAGGATCTCTTCCCACTGCGGGCGGCCGTGCAACATGGACACAGCCATTCCCAGGGTTTAGTGCCAAACCGATCCTCAGCTGATGCCTATTTAAAACTCTCACTTATTTACAATCTCCATCCCGTCTTACAGACAGTTTTTCCTACATACAATCATTTAAGTTATCCATTCATTTGATGGCAAAGCTGAATATTGAGACGGATCTCACAAAAATGCGAATAAATAGTACGAGTTTGCAATCTCGTGGAATGTATACGCCAAAATGAGTTTTGGCGTGCTTATGGTACGCGGTTTTTCGCGTGTATATGATACACACTTTATGGCGTATTATACATACGAACACATACGATGATTAATATTTTTGTGGAAACCAAACTGTAATAATTTTTTAAAAGAAATATATTTTGTAACATTATAAATTATAATCCTTGCTGAACAAAATGTATTCATAATTTATCTAATTATTAAAGTGTGTGTGGGCACACATTGAGTTGTAATGTTCGATGGGGACATTCCATAGATGTAATGATTTTTATGCTATACACACTGTATCTTCTATCCCCATACTCTAACCCTACCCCTTAACTCAATCACAGACATTTTTTGGCACTTTTGCACTTTCAAAAATCATTATTTAGTATGATTTATAAGCTGTTTTCCTCATGGGGACCAAAACAATTACAAGGATTTTGGATACTGTCATCATTGTGGGGACATTTTTAGATTTACCTGTACCACACACACACACACACACACACAGTGTATATATAATACACACATACACACACCAATGAGCTACAAATTATAACTACATGTGTC
The DNA here is from genome assembly GCF_024679245.1 of Pseudorasbora parva. Classification (NCBI taxonomy): domain Eukaryota; kingdom Metazoa; phylum Chordata; class Actinopteri; order Cypriniformes; family Gobionidae; genus Pseudorasbora; species Pseudorasbora parva. Next base: position 45,856,367 of record NC_090176.1, read on the forward strand.
TAATATGCTGTGTACTGACAAAAGAGAACTGAACAGCACATCCTACAGATGCTCAATTTGATTGAGATCTAGGGAATGTAGAGGCCATTGGCAACACTTTGAGCTCATGACCGTAGAAAACGTCTCTCATATGTTTTTGGGGAAGGCAAGCATGTTCAAGTAGAGGTTTTCATGGGCTGACGTGAGGAAACGTACTCTCAAAAGATAGTCTATGCATGACCTTATTTTTTATTGGAGTATTGCTAAACTGCAGAAGCCTGTTTTCTACTCAGAGTGAAGCGGAACATTGTTATTTGAGAGAAAAAGTCAAATCACATTGTGAGTCATTCAACTGATATAATGTGCAATACATATGAATAAAAATAATCAATTAAGAAATCCAAGGATCATGACATGACTGCATGGGTTTGTGTGCCGTGTCTATTCATGTACGTGCAGTTCAACTGTTCGTTAAAGGAAGCATGAATATAGAATGTCACGCAAAGTGATAAGTTCATTAAAATTTTAGAAGGTTTAACCTGAACCTTTCTAACGTGAGTGTTTCTATTCTTAGCTGACCTTCTATTTGTGGAGTAACTTAATCAAACAGATTACCCGGCACTTGAGGTGTCAGTGGACGTGGCGTCACACGTTTCCGGTTACCTGTAAGTGTTCAAAACCTTTTTAGGGCCTGAGAAAAAGGGAATTGATTTACTTCTTAATAGATAGTGGCACCTGTCCAGTATCCAGATGGATTGTTCATGAGGTCACCAACATGAGGTTACAGTAAAACAAAAAAATTATATCAAAATGAATCTGTTATTGTTTGATCTCAGATTAGTCTTTGTCTTTTAAAACATATAATTCCACAGCAAAGTTTGCTTTAGAATTTATATGCTATTCTCTTTTATTTTATAGCTCTAAATGCAGTTATTGACTCATTTGTGTATTTTATATCCAGAGGGATTTCAGGAGAAACATCTTAGACAAAGTTAATAAAATATATCTGAAAGCTCCACTGACTCTCATAATCCATGAACAAGCAATAGAAAATTTCATTAATTGAAGTCTCCTGCTTCTAAGATGTTTCCTCTGAGAAAATACAAAAAACAAAACCACAAGTGATCTAAAACTGTCTCCTCTAGAGTTTTAAAGTAGATCTCAATGTATCAAACTGTGTTCGGATGTCAAAGATCTCAATATGAATTCAAACGCTTCTCATGAAATTCTTCCAAAACCAAATAAACATTATACTGGTCATATTTATTTTATAACTCTATATGCTACTTTTACGGTATGCAGCTATTGACTCTGTTGTGTATTTTATATCTCCTAATGAATTAAAGAAGAAAACGCTGGCCAAAGCTAATGAAACAACTGAAAACTCTATTAAGTCTTATGAACAACATTCAACAACATAAACAATACATGAACAAGCATTTCCAATTTTCACTGTTTAAGACTACTTACTACTAACTACTCACACTATTTAAGTGTTTCTCCTGAAAAGATCCAGTAATCTCAAATAGGTCTTTTCTAAAAAGATCTCAATTTTTTCTCAGGTTTGTCAAACTATGACTGCAAACTTTTGACTGCAGTCAAAAGTAAGAAATCTTGATACAAGTTCATTCTCTGTTATTGCTCTTTGCTCATATGTCATCTATATAATCATTTGTGTCAATTTTTATTCATCCATAGGACAGTTAGGAGAAACATCTGAGTTCACAAAACAACTGAAAGCTCATTAGGTCTTATGAGCCATGAACAAAGACCCCAGTGATCTCAAACGTGTCTCCCAAGTAGATCGCAATATCTCAAAGACAGCCACCTCTTCATCACTCAAATTTCAGCAGCACCTGAATCTTCTTAGCCACGTCAGAGACCGGATCACCAGGAGCTCTTCGTGCAGAGGGAAAGGTCAGTTTGAGCGGGATTCACTTTCTCTAAGGGGAAAAGCCCTGATGCATTATGGAAAACTAGAGCAAATAAACAGGGCTGTAATTCCATGGACACAGTGTCTTTGACGTTACACAATTTAAAAAAAAAAATGTTTTGCTTCATGATTATTTGTTCCATGATTAATTGTTATTCAGAGAAGCTCTATTCGTTATTGTGTCTGAAGTAATTTTGCATGCTTAAAGTCTGGTGTGACTGCACCTTTACTCTAATCCGTGAGAAGAGGAATGTACTGGAGTTCAAAGCTGACTGATCTCAGGAACTATATCAAAATCTAATGCGGCCCCTAAAGACTTTGAAAGGGAACACACTGATCCTGAGTCCTGAGCTGATCAGTCAGGCCTGTTCCACTGCATCAAGCCTCAGTACATCTTCTTAATGGTGCTGGTCATGTAAACTGGCAGATAATCAATGATTCTTTGAAGCAAACACAAAGCGAAGAGAGAGAAAAAAACCTTCAAAGAACAGAACTTGAGTTTCCAGTTAATTATGCTAACTGCACTTCCATCTAAAATCTATAATGTTAATATTGGTGCAAATGGATAATTTAATAGTGTACATCTTTGGGAAATATATGTAATACATTTGGAGATTTCAATGTAGTTGTAAAGGCACATAGCTTGCATCAACTGAATTTAGTTACGACTGATATTACAGTAATTGTTAATTACAGAAGTGATTTCCAAATCAATACATTTTTTAATTTTTAAGTTACAATATACACAGAGTAGGCATAACATTATGACCTAATATTATGTTGGTCGCAGTGGCGACTTCAGCCTTGTCCCATGGAATGTCATGTCAATGTTTGCCGTGTGCAGGTCATCAGAATATCGCTAACTTGGGTAGCAAGAAGGCGTAAGATGTTTGTATACCCAACTGTATGCTTCCATGTTTGTAAAAAAAAAAAGGAAAACGTCCAACTTCCAAGTGGAGGCTTTTGTCATCTTCCAGGTTTTGCATGCTTAGGTCGCCATCGGCATGACAATTGTGGCCAAATAGTTTCTAATTTTGAAATCTGGCCTGATAATAAATCTTTATGCCAAGTTGTTCACAGAGCCCAAATTAAATGGGATTAATTGGGATATGTGAATGAAGCTCAAGTTAGATCACCAAGTAACATAAGTGTGACATAATTAATATTCATGAATAAGCAATTGACATGTCATGACACACAGCCTGTTAGTCGGTGGCCTCCCCTCCTCAAAACTCTTTGGGCTTTCACTCAGAAAATATATTCACAGTTTTTTCTTTTTATACATTACATTAACGTGTGCGTGCGTGTGTGACTAAATGTGTCAGAATAATGGTAATAAGTTAAAATAGCAAAACAATGTCCTGCATGTCAAACTGCTCTTCTGGTTCAAGTTCCATCTATTGAACCTTTACTTCAAAGTGCTATTGCAGACACTGCATATGTTGTCATGGTACACAGCACACATGGAAGTCATTCAGGGCTTTAAAGGGGGATGGTCCTTCGGCTCGACACATAAGCTCACCCTGTTTGAAAATAGGACATGGTGTCATATATAAAACCATGACACAACTTAGCATATACATTACTTCAGTATCAGCTGATCCTTCAGAAATCATTCTTAAATGTTGATTTGGTGCTCAAGAAGTTATTTTTTATTATCAATGCTGACAATGTTTGTGCTTTTGTCACTTTTAATTTGAAAAGAATCTTATTGACCTATATATAAAAATTGTTTGGGGGGGGGGGGGGATTTTCTGATGAAATCTGACGTTTTGATATACTATATTCAATTAAATGAAAGTCACATGTATTTGTATAGCACTTTCCACAATACATATTGTCTCAAAGCAGCTTCACAGAAAATGTATGCATCTGAATTACAATTTAGAGTGATTTGTTATCAAAGGAGACTGTGTCTAAGTTATGGATTTCAAAAAGTATACCATCACACATGTTAACTAACAATGTATTAATAAACAATGTAATAACTTAAGGCAGAAACAATGGGCTCATTGAAGTAAAGACTAAATGTTGTTAACAATGATTAGGGTATAGAAAAGGTTTGTTGGAGGTGGAGTTGGAGTTGTTTAATCCCAGGTGATGGTCATCTGAAGTCTTCATGAAAGGCTAGACTGGAACTAACAGACTCTTTAGTTACCTCAAGATGGGCATCCCAAGATAGAACAGGAAAATAATTAGCGTAGCTGCTGTTCAAAACATTAAGCAAAGACAATCATGTGCACTGATATAACTGGAGTACAAGGTTATGACATGCAGTATGGGAATTCTTGGCTAAAGAGTTACATCTTTAATCTAGATCTAACATGTTCTCTGGAGTGACCAATCACACTTCTCTATCTACAGTCCCAAGGAGAAGTTGGTTTTTAGCAGTTGCCAGGAGAACTGTACTTGCCTGACTGTGTTGTGCCAAGTGTAAAGATTGATGGAGGGGAATACGTTTTTTTTTTGTTTGTTTGTTTGTTTTTCAAGAGTTGAGCTTGGCACCAAGTCCAGTGAAAGAAACTATTAATGCTTCAGCATACCATGATATTTTGGACAATTTATCCTCTCAACTTTGTGGGAACAGTTTGGGGATGGCACCTTCCAGTTCCAACATGACTGAGTGAGTTTGGTGTGGAGGGACTCCGAGTCCGAGTTCAGAGAGGGTCGAGTCCGAGTTGAGTCCAAGTCGAGACCGAGTTTAAAAAGGGTCGAGTTCAAGTCGAGACTTGATATATATATATATATATATATATATATATATATATATATATATATATGATCATATATATATATATATATATATATATATGATCATATATATATATATATATATATATATATATATATGATCGCGCCAGGATTTTGACCTTCCAAGCCAAAGCTGGGCACAAGCCAAAGGGTTTAATATGGATTCGTATGTCTGTGTGTTTGAGAAGTGTGCCGGAGGAAGAGAGGGCAGGCCACCTTAGACATTTTTGGTGGAGATGATCATTTTGTATACATCGTATGTATAATACGGCATAAAATGCGTATCATATGCAAGCGAAAAACAGCGTGCCATAGACACGCCAAAATGAGTTTTGGCGTATACATTCCACGACATTGCACACTCGTACTATTTATACGCATTTATGTGAGAATACCCTGGGATGCCAGGTGGACACAGTAAAATAGAAGCATGAGCATAAGCATAAAAAGTCACTTGCAGACTTCTACAAAGAACAAACTACTAAGCATTAGCTGTCAAAATGCTGAGATTTTATGCATATAGGCTACAGAAATTATTAGTTCGTAATCTTTGTCCTTTCGCTACATATGTCAGTGAAAATTGGACGTTGTTCCCTTTACTTCGGTAATTTATGTACTGCAGAATTTACACATCGCAGAATTTTTTTTTTTTTAGAGTCTTACTACATTTTAACTCTTTGTGACTCTTATATGCAAACTGATTAAGAGATGATGTAGCAGACATTTCCATACATAGTTAAGAGCTAGAAGTTCGCTCCACATGACATCCTTCCTGACCTGCAACCTTTGCGTTAGTCATGTGCAGTTGCGCTTAAGAAAACCACACATCATTGGAAGTGTCAAACATCAATTTAAATAAATATTAACATAGAGTAATAATCAAGAATATTTTGAATGGGTCTCGAGTGGACTCGAAAATAAGTCAGAGTCCTAATATGTTCGAGTACGAGTCAATTCTGAGTCCAAATGCACACGAGTCCATTACATGACCGAGACCAATAAAATATGGTCTCGAGACCGAGTCTGAGTCTCGAGTATAAATCACTGGCCTGCACAGAGTCTTGACCTCAACTCTATAGAACCCCTTTGGTATGAATTAGAGCGGAGACTGCAAGCCAGGCCTTCTTGTCCAACATCAGTGCCTGCACTCAAATACACTTCAAGAAGAATGGTCAAAAATTCACATAAAACATTCCTAAACCTTGTGGAAAGCCTTCCCAGAAGAGTTGAAGCTGTAATAGCTGCAAAGGGTGGGCCAACTCCATATTAAACCCGACGGATTAAGAACTGAATGCCATTAAAGTCCATGTACATGTAAAGGCATATGTCCCAAAACTTCTGCCAATCATTTTTATTTATTGCCTAAAAAGGGTAAATCGTTCATTCTTTTGCATGATTTCAATTATTCGGTTGAATGAATCTGAATGATTTGTTCATGAATCAGACTAATTTGATTCAAGTTCAGCAATGATCAGTGAATAACAAATGTCACATGTTGCTCTACTTTAATTAAAGCTACCATTTAGCTTCAGAAAAAGATTGTATGAGTGGTATGGACCAATTTTACTTTTATGGCGGTTTTGCATATTTTTTTAAAGCCTAAAAGCAACCAGTGTATTCAAAATCAGAAAAACTGTAGAACTTTTCCTTTCACAAAATCTCTGAGGAAAAACAAATTGCAATACTGGCTCGCACACCAGAGGCTAATGTTGTACTTTCCTCTGAATAAGTATGCAGAAAACAAGCCTTAATTCTTCCTTTCAGATAATGACATTTCACATATTCTAATTTTAGAGTGTTTTATGTTTTAGGCCTCTTCTCTGTCTATATAGCATGGGGACGGGAGTCAGAAAAAGTCATTCCCACTGATGTCGAATGGATTCCGGCAGGGTCATAGACAGATCTGTCTAATGTGAAGACAGGGAGCTGAACTCAGAGTGTCACAGGGGTGTGTTTGGTTTATGCATTCCAACAGCACAATGGTTATCCTTCGAGGACATTTGAAGCACACACTCTCTGTTGTTCGCCTGACACATACGATTTGGCCTGAGACACTGAATGGACATCTGGTTAGGAAGGCCACTTAACTGAACAGAGAAATGGAGAAGCTGAGAAAGTCAAGGGGAAAAAGAAAAGAAATAAAGGAACCATGTGTTCTGGCTTTGAACTGTTGAGGTTGTATTTGTGTAGTTAACACCCATTTTCAGACGGGTGGTGTTTCAGAATGCACTGATAATCCTCATAACTTAATCCATGTAAGTCAAGAGTCAGTCTTGATTACTATGATGCATTGTGAAAGCAAAGTGAAGCCAAGAATTTGTTCTGATTTAGATTTTTTTAATCCTTCCTGCCATTTTGTTCCTGCCAGTCAGGATGGTGAGCTTAAATATTTTTTTGGAACAAACAACTAAACCTCCTGAACTCTGTCTAGGACTATAAATCAAAGGTGATCTCTTTGTATATAATTTTGTTAAGCACAGTAGTTGATTTTAATTAAAGTGGTGAAAATCAAGTTTTCGATGTTGTTGATATATCTATGTGGTGTGTTTAATATGCGTTAAGAAAAACCCTGTGCAAATTCATAAGTCAACACCATTGCTGAGTATTTTCGCAAACTCGTTCTGCTCCTCAAACAATTCCTGAACCATTTTTTGCTTTGTGGCAGGGCGCAATATCCTGCTGATAGAGGCCAAAGCCACCAAGGGAATACCGTTTGCATGAAAGAGTGTACATGGTCTGCAACAATGCTTAGATTGGAGGCTTACCAGCAAAACATTGCCCAAAGCATCACATTGCCTCTGCCAGCTTGCCTTCTTCCCATAGTGCATCCTGGTGCCATGCGTTCCCCAGGTAAGCAATGCAGACACACCCAGCCACCCACGTGATGTAAAAAAAAAAACGTGATTCATGACCATGTCGCCAGTTCACCACTGTTCCTTCTTTGGACCACTTTGATAGTAGCCTGACAAGCCAGACCCACAAGATGTTTGGTCTGGGAATTTACCATTGACAGGGCTCAATCCGAGGGGCGGGATAAACTGTTGTCTTTTAAACTCCCTCTGCACGCGATAGGATAGCTCTACAACCAACAAGAGCAACGAAGGTGAAGCGGAGCTAGTTGACAGATTAAACTTTTGCCGTATCCGGTCGGCAAAACTCAGAACACATCTTTCCTTTTTAAGAATGACTTCAGTGCCGTTCTTTGTTCTTTTCTCAGAGAAAAGCTCAACTCCAAGTCTTCCAGAGTCGCGGTCAGAGCTAATTCGAAAGACCGCCGTTCGCCAGCTTCTGTGCATACAGCTTTGTGTACTAGTAGCAGGCAAGCGCAACTCTGCCGTCATTATGTTAAGCCCCGCCCACTGACTCAATGCACGATGTGATTGGCCTGACCAGAGTTTGTTTTTTACCGCTCAGAAGGTATTGAGAGTTGTTAGACGATACTCGCGGCAGATTATATTTGCTGCTGCTAGGGTGTGTCTAGATTTCTTGGCTACTTTGATAGATACTGACCACTGCAGAATGGCAATACCCCACAAGAGCAGCAGTTTTTTGGAGATCTAGCCATAACAATTTGACCCTTGTCAAACTCGCTCATCTAACTGTTCCTGCATCTGACACATCAACATTGAGGACAAAATGTTTCTTTCAGCTTACAGCTCTTACAGGTTGTTGGCCTTGTCTGTTTCGTTGCTTCTATTACTCTCCCCTTTTTTTAAGTCGCTTTGGATAAAAGCGTCTGCTAAATGATTAAATGTAAATGTAAATGTAAAATGTTATTCACTTCATAAGGTCATAATGTTATGCCTGATCGGTGTATGTACACTAGCTGGCTGTGTTCAGACATAAGTAATCACAGCGTGCTAATATAGTCAAGTCAAGTCACTTTTATTTATACAGCACTTTTTTAATACGTTGTTTCAAAGCAGCTTTACAGTGAAACCAGGAAAATAATGCACATAAGAAAGTTTGTTTTGGCTGAACAGAATATCTAAAAGAAAATAGTGTCATAGTCCAGCTTAACTAAATTCAGTGATGGTTCATTGATGGCTGATATACAGCTATATTGCATGGCTACTAGTGTGATATTGTGTCCCTTTCAATTTGCTACTGACTCACTCATAAAGTCTTTGTTGCTATCTAATGGCATAATAATGTATTTTCAGTGAGTTTCATATCACGATCACTATCTTACCCCAATGCCAAATACAGCATATTATTTACATAAATATGTATGTATTTATTGAACAATAAAATTAGCCAGCAATAAAACAGCAATAGCCATTATATTAGACAAAGGGAATAAGCAAAACAAATCTGTCAAGTGTACAAAAGCAGTTCTCCAGTATCGGATTTAAGTTAAATATAGCATAAATATAAAGTTGAATATGAAATATAATTTGTTCCTTAACCCAAATAGATTTGCTCTGGAACAAGTAATAGATTAATAACACCAAGACTGCCTGTTTGATATACCCCAAATTAATTATATCTCATGTTTAACCAAAATCTGTAGCCATACACTCCATCTACAAATTGTAAAATATGTGCACATATTTATATATGTTCACATATTTGAGGTCTAAACAACAACATTCCCACATTAAAAAAAAACTCTTAAAACTACATTATATGATATAACAACAGTGATACAAACAGTGAAGTGGTTCCAGTGCTGATACTGGGGAATAGCTCATAGATTCGAACAGTTTCGAAAACCAAGTTAGACAGCTCAGGCTTTAAATGTACCTACATCAGTGGCCTATGGTAATGTTCAGTAGGTGTTAGATGGTCCTTATTGTTCTTTCTTTTAATCTTAGATTAAACTCATTAAAAAAATGTGATTGCACATGAAGCATGGGCATAGCTGTATGTAAATATGTATTCTATTATTACGAAGAGAAATGGATGGAAACACTTATAATAGGCCTGTCACGTTAACAAATTTTGCTGGACGATAAATTGGCCAATAAATTATTGCGATAAACGATAATATTGTCATTCTAAGACCATTTTCATCTTAAATAATGATAATGGCATACAAATGCAGGTACACCTTTTCAAAGTTCAATAAACTTTAATTTCTAAAGACTATTTAACACTAAAAATGGAAAACATTTTAAATAACCACAATAAATGAACAAAACAACCAAAAACAATAAAAGCATGGACTCTCAGTCTGTTTAAAAAATACATTTAAATAAGTACCAAAAACAATACATGAAATGGATGAAAACTGCAACGGATGATTGTGTTTTAGGTGCATATTAGTGGCAGCACAGTTCACAAAACCCACGGGTCGGTTTGTATCACGGCTTTAGGGTCACGGTTTTCCGTTCAGCATATGAAATATTATTAATCCACAATTTAGGATACAGTATTAAAAAAAAATGTTTTTATATCATAGCCTAATCATGCACAAACTGAACTTTGACATTGACATGACATACTTTTTATTTATTTGGCAAAAAAAGATGAATGTGTTGCTATCTCTACAGGAACTTATGTGCCTTTTTAGCACACAAAGATTGAACTGAAGAATTAACTTGCGTTTTTTAAACTTCAGTATAGCTTTAAGTCTCGTTTATACACGACGCGTTCGCTCGAGCGCGAGGGTACGTGCGGCAAAAATGACGACGACGCGGAGTGTGCGAGACCCCATTTCGCTTAGCTTTGTGCATGTGCACGTCAAATTTCGTAACTTTGCGTGTGGCTCCGCAACCGAAGAGCAACGAGTTCAAGACGAATCTGCTGGCCGAGAATGACGTCTCATCACGCCGCACCCGGTCTGCACGTCGAGTATAAACACCTCCCCAAACGGACGAGGCGCACGCAGTCAAGGAGAGAAACGAGGAAAACAAAAAAGCATTCAAATGTCAATTATCGCGGCCGGAAAAATTATCAGGGTCATTTTTTGTATTGTGCGATTAATTGATTTATCGACTATCGCAACAGGCCCAACTTATAATGATAACTTCATTAGTGTCCACACTAACAGATTATTATACTTGTGTGCTGCAGTTTTGTCATATGCCACTTTAAATGTTTAAAAGTCAAGTAGATTCTAATTGGCAGTCAATCTTTTTATCATTCATGATCTGGAAAAAATCATTGTGAGAGTAATAATGTTCTTCTATAGCCTAGAAATCTAGATGCACCCTAGCTGCAGCAAATATAATCTGCCGCGAGTGTTGTCTAGCAACTCTCAAGTCACTTCTGAGCTGTAAATGCCAAACTTTGGTCGGGCCAATCACATCGTGTATAGAGTCGGTGGGCGGGGCTTAATATAATGACGGCCGAGTTGCGTGTGCACGTGCTTCGCGTGATTAAACACAGAAACTGCCGAACGGCAGTCTTTCGAATCAGCTTTGACTGCGACTCTGGAAGACTTGGAGTTAAGCTTTTCTTTGAGAAAATGACACAGAACGGCACTGAAGTCATTCTTAAGAAGGGAAGATGTGTTCTGAGTTTTGCCGACCGGATATGGTGAAAGTGTAATCTGTCAATGACAAGGGGGTAATCTAGCACTCGGAAAGCGTTCCGCCCATAGGGGCGGCCATTGCTAACCAAGCTATCCCCTGCTGTTAGCGTCCCATTGACTCCCATTCATTTTTGAGTCACTTAGACAGTGAATAACGTTTAAAGCATTTAAAGACTCCATTTGTCCATTGTTTATTTATAAAGAAACACGACAATGCATAAAAGGTTCCATTACCTTGTGTCTTACACTATCGCCCCGTAGAAGCTGTTTTTGTAAAAATAGGCTAACGATTGCGTCATAACCAAAGCGACTCTGTCGCACAGTTGAGAAATTAACATATAGACAGGAGGAGACGCTTAGAAGCAATCTTTTACTGTCTATGAGGCAGTCGGGGGGACGTGGAGACATAAAGTCCGATAAAGTCAAGGGGGAAGAACAGGAAGAAGCCGATAGTGAGCCAAAAGCAACGGGAGAACATATTTAAACAACGTGATTCTGATTTCACTTTCCACAACTACTAGAAGACCTACAGCGGTCAGACAGGAGGCTCACGTCACATCTACGTCATCAAGCTCAGTCTGAGCCTGCGTAGTTCGCTCCGCCATCAGGAAGTGAGTGCCTCTAATTGACTTCATTTTCCGCCGTTGACGTCTATGGGATCGGTTTGTCCATTTCAGTTACTGCCTATGGTAAACGAGCGCTGCTTCACCTTCGTTGCTCTGGTTGGTTGTAGCGATATCCAATTGCATGCACGGCGTGCAGAGGGAGTTTTTCCTGCCCCTCGGATTGAGCACTGTCAAAGTTTCCAGACCAAACATCTTGATGTGGGTCTGGCTTGTCAGGCTAGTTCTTCTATGTCACTATCGTCAAAGCTGTGGTGTGGAACTCCATATATAGGTGCCTGACAAAGACCTGTTGGTCGTTGCAATAAATTGAAGCAGTTATATCAGTGTGTGGACATTACATTTGTTTTTTGCTTTAGTTTTTTCTTTTGTCCTGCACCTGATCCCTGTTTGGGTTTGAGGATTGTACACACTTTTATCTTTTTTTTTTTTTTTTTACTTTGTGGAACTCCATTCTTAGAATTTGAACAATTATTAAAATTTCATTATTATCAGTTATCATTCTTTGTGAGAATGGGCCTTAACTCACTATCCACTTTTGTTGCACGGAAAAGAGCAGCTTGGTTCTGTTTAACATGTCCTGTAAGGTTTACCAAAAAATTAAAATAACAAAAACACATGAAGGTGAGTAAATTATGACCATTTTTGGGGGTAAACTATTCCTTTATTTAGACTGTCAAATTGACTTTTTTAGATATGCTAAACCATGTCGGAACCATCTAGGATTGTTGTGTACTTCTTTTTATATATATATTTCAGGGCTGAACCATCCCAGACTATTTCGACAAGGTCTTTCAAAACTGAAACTATGATATGGAATTGGTCAGCTACCCGCTGCTTTGATAGGACTTAGTGTTGAGTAACTGGAGTTGAGTTCAAGAGAAGGTTAACAAAGCAAGCCCTACCCAGACCTCTGTTCCTTTCCCAAAGACAAGTCAGTGCTTTGTAATGCTCCGAGATGTCAGAGGCTGACTTCACGTGCTGGCCCGACTGTGGCCTGGAATCCTGGGAGTGACTTCCTGTTGCATGCAGCGCGTTCTCTGCTTTACACAGTGACGTCACCACGGTGTATCCCAGTGGGAACCCACTAGCGAGGGTCAAACTGATGAGAGTGAGTGAACGAGAGAATAAGAAAGAAAGAAGCAACAGAGCCAATAATGTTTGGCAGAACAAAAGGGGTATAAGAAATGGTTATTTCCCCAAACGTTTATTTTAAGAGGACATATTACTCCTCAGATCACTTTGGGAATGGTGTTTTCTTTCAAGTTTGGTTTGGATGGCTTTCCACTGTGTCTTACAGCGGTCAGAGCTATCGTCCATGAGATTATACCGCTATGTGGTTATGGGATGATGGCCTGAAAATGAAAACAGGGGCCTTTATTACATTCTGAATGCGTTGCGTCCTGATCACGGTATAGGTTACAGCCTTTTATGAATTTGCTTGCATCAGCTCCAGTCTGTTTTGGCAAATGTTTTAGTCTAAATGTCTGGGCCTCTACACGTAAAGCAATGACTGTTACCAAACGGGTTTCACAATAAAAGAAAAAACTCCTGTGCGCTATTGCTTGGACATTCATATAGTCTTGCCCCAAACTCGCGCACACCCTACCGGGAGAAGAGCCCGTACTGCCCATACAAGGACCTTCCGTTCTATTAACGTCAAGTAGACCCATACTCGAAAAAAAACTCTCCGAAACTTGTGAGAAACCGGAAGGAGTATTTTTAACACAGAAATACTCCTTCAAACGTCCAACATTAGTTTTTGAAACTTTGTCTATGTTTAGGATGGGAATCCAAGTCTTTAACAGTGTAAAAAGCTCAGTATGCATGAAACAGCATTTCACCCTCCCATTTAACTTGAAGTTTCCTTACTCCAATGTGTGAGAGAAGATGCACCTGCTTAGCAGAATTCTCACTAGAACTATTAGTTTTGGTATTATATTCCTGAAATGCATTATTGCCTGTGATCCAGGTATTGTTTGGCCAATTCTACATACAGCCCTGTGAACTGTAAACCAAGCCAAAGGATCCCATATGGGAAGATTCGGTCCATTTCAAAGAAGCGTCAGATTCAGTTCTCGGGACTTCAAAAGTGAGTCAGAGTCATGTCGTCAGAAATTCGATTAGTCAGAGCCATGGAGAGTCCAGCAACTCTGAGAAGAAACCAAAGCATTCGCAGGAGCAGAGGGCCTGGATGCACCCAAGAGAAGAACAAGCATAAATCAAAAAAAGCATTCATCCCAAACAATACCGTCTGCTCATAGTCCTAAACCTTCAACAGATGCACTGGTTGTCTTGCCCTTCTCCCTATAGCTGGCGAAGCCCTGTAGCTAAAATATGGGCCTCAGTAGAGCATAAAAAGGAGACTGGTGAATAATAGGCACAGAAATAATGGAGCAATCCTAGCTAGCCCTATCATGCATATATTGTTCTGACATGTGGGATGGCCAGAAGGAAGATGCTTGTTTTCCGTTATATAGATGTCAGCTGTGAGCAGCAACCTATTTCCCCAAAATGAGGCCCAAAATGAAAGATCCCTAAAACCAATGGAGCTTATCAAGATTTGAGCAGAAGCACAACTGGACACCCCCCCCCCCCCATTCCATCTGTACCACTCTGATTTACATGATGTTTTATAATAAGCAGGGCCTTGAGACAAGTAACATTTGGACGGCAATGACAGCACATCTGGCGGGAGGAGGGAAATAGAGACTTGCCTGGAATGGAAAGGCATGGTCAGGGTGGAATCCCAGGCCGGGGGCTGACATTTGGATGGCTTCTTGCACTGCCTCGGAACAGAATGCTGGGTATAGATGCAGTGCATGTTCTTAAAAGGTTTAGATTAAGATCACTGGTTCTTATACTGACGTGGCATGCAACATGACAACATGACTTTTAATATAGCTTTGTACATTTTTCTTTGTACATAGACCATGTACAGGTTCTTCTCAAAAAATTAGTTCATTATTATTTTCCATAATGTAATGATAAAAATTTAACTTTCATATATTTTAGATTCATTGCACACCAACTGAAATATTTCTGGTCTTTTATTGTTTTAATACTGATGATTTTGGCATACAGCTCATGAAAACCTAAAATTCCTATCGCAAAAAATTAGCATATCATGAAAAGGTTCTCTAAACCAGCTATTAACCTAATCATCTGAATCAATTGATTAACTCTAAACACCTGAAAAAGATCGGATCAGGACGAGTGGGACCCGAGTGGTTACATTGGTGTCGTGACTCAGATGGAGATGAGTCTAACAGAGGTCAGCTGATGAGAACTCTGCAGGTAAACCTCACTCCCCAGATCTTAAGAGGTAAACTGGCGGCTAGAGTGGTCTTTAACATCCTTGTTGGAGCGTCCACCTCCCATGCTGGAGACACCAGTTCGAGTAGGACCGGAGGGGAGATACATACATCATAATTCTGCATGCACAAAAAGTGATTGGCAAAAAAAAATTGTAATCATCTATATGTTCATTTCTTGCTTTAACAGAGACTTGTTTTTAATTACACTGGATTGAGCATGCATTTTTAAATCATTATTAAGACCAGATTTTTCAATATATTTAGCATTAACAAATGTTTGATTTGAAATGTTGATGTTTGAACTTTTTTAAGTGATACAAGGGATTTCGCTAAAGAAATCAGGAAACGTCTGTTTGGGTTAAGCTAACATTAGACTAGGTCATTCAGTAGCTCTATCTGTAGAGCTTCGTTTTTGAAATAGCAGGGTCAAAGTTTTAAATCCAGAAAATAATTATTTAATAAGGATGTAGTATTACAATTTTAATGTAGGTTTGTGTTAAAGAATGTGCTATAGAAGAAAGTATTGATTATGATTGATTATCATCATCATTTTAGATAGAATTACATATTTTGTCAAAAATCTTGAATGTTGGTTTGTTTTGAGTTGTAAAACCCTTCAAGTTGCTTGGAGGTTTCTAGGGTGTTGCTATGTGATTATCAGGGTGTTCTGGGTGGGTGCTAGGGTGTTCTGAGATAGATTACCCTCTTCAGCCTGTTTTTTACAGGATAGTGCAGGAAGGCCTAACAGAAAAGACAGAATAACACACAGCATTGTTATTCCACCTTAAAAAGCCCTTAAAATCTCCCAGTGAAGAACCCATATTTATTTTCCATGTTGTCAGAGTGATTATGGAATTTAGCATTTTTTTCTTTGTTATATTTACTCATGAGATGGTGAAAGTTTTTTGGAAGGAACGAAGGGGGGATTTTAACAGCTCCATTTACCGAATGAAAGTATAGACTTCCTGTCAGATCAAGATGGTTTCATCCGAAGCCATCATAACAAATGTGAGATTACAAGAGGTTCGACATCATGTCATTTCATCCCCTTTCCAGGAAATGTTGGCTGTTCTCAGCTGTTACACAGCCATAGCCAAGCTCTTGGGTTAACAAACATCGTGAAGCGGCATACAAAAGACTCGGTGGAAATGTTAAATAAACAGTACGTGTTTCAAGTGCTGAACGTGACATTCAGCGCCTGCCTCATCTCGCCCTCTTTGTGTACAATTTGTCCGGCCTGGATACTTGAGTCAGGGTTTGTTTTGGTGTTTGGCTTTCTTTAACTATGCAAACTCATGCGTTGTTTCCCCACAGCTTCAAAAGACCGATAGTCCTAGAGAAAACACCTTGCCCTCCTCCTAGATATGAGTCTGGAAAACATGGCAAACCGCTGTGACTTTCAGATGAACTGGGAAAGCCTTAATATCATACGGTGATTGAAGCAACAAATCAATTTGCCAAATTCGCCAAAGGGTTTGTCTGTAAACATTACATCTTTTATCATTTGTCAATCGATGTTTGACAATGTTTTAATCTATCTTCATGTTGTTACTTCCATAATCTGACATGATAGATAGATTTGAGTATGAAACTGGATTTTAATGTGGAAAAATTTAGGTTGGGACTTGCAGTTATCCATCAGGAATTGATGAAAAGATGTACCAGAATGGAGTCAAGTTGCTTAAAGTGAGCTGAATAAGTAAATGTAAAAGGTTTTTTTTTCTTTTTTTGGATTAACGTGTACTCGGCTCCGACTAACAGCATAGGTGGAATAGGCAAATGCTAGGCACCACCCCCCCCCCCCCCCCCCCCACACACACACACACACACATTTCATTACTGATACTATTTTATTAATATTAATTAGAACTATTACTGAATAAAGCAAACAAACAAAGAAAAAAACTCCCTGACTCTTCCCGGATCCGCCGCTTGAGGATTTGTTGTATTGCGTCGCCTCTCGCTGCATCCAATGAAGATAGGCTTGTTTAGTTTCTTAGGGTGATTGGCTGCTCACGCCCATAGATCGCAAAAATATAGTCATATTGATCATATTTTTGCTTCCGTTGAGGAAACGTGAAGCCTCCGGAGGTCCGAATATGGCGTTGACATCTTGTGCAGATTTGAGACTCTGCACAGTAGTGATCTTGAGATTGAAATCTGTATGTTAGAGAGTAGGAAGTAGAGGCGTGGTATCAAAAGCCCACCCACGCTTCCAGATGCAGAACAATTCATTATGTAGGTTTCAAATAAACAGTTATGAAAATGCAGAAATTAAAGTTGATGCACCAATATCCTCCCAAAAATGCCGTTATTGTAAGTGACTACTTTACTTAGAGAAGCCATCAATATCATCTGTCAATCATGACGTCACACCCATCACACCATTTTATAGCATCAAATAACTAAATAAAACCAAACTAAAAGCACTTGAAATAAATCATTGTGACAAATATGACAGAAACCAACTTTGGAAAAAAATGATCTGAAGTGTAATTTGATTGTTTAATTTATCTTGCATCCATTAGAATACAGAGAGGGGCTGGTGTTATGAGCTATACTGGAACCATCCACCGGAGGGGGCGATCGAGGCGTGGAGGCTTCAGTTATTTACAGGAGTGCTGCAGGCTTGCTCGGAACCAACTGAACGTTGCCTGATTATTTATGACGAATTGTCGAATTGACGAAGTGTCAAAAAGACTGGAGCCCTTTGATGCAGAGAAGATAGGGATAAGGGAGAAAGACAGAAGTAAAGTGATGTGATGAATGAACAGTTTATTTAAAATTGCATAGTAGTAAAATATGTCAGTTTTTTATAAACATGTACTATTACTTTTTAATAGCCTAATGATTTTACTCTAGTTGTGCAGATTTAATGGGATATTCATGGGTTTCAGTCACGTGACTTTTTTGCCGCGGCCGCCATCTTTAGGACCTTTGGGTAGCATAGCCGGTTACGCCCCTGTCTCGCAGACCGCAGAAAGACCCGTCTGATTGAGATGTACATAATAATTACATTATTACATTATTATGTAGGCTATATCTATGATCGGAAAGATTTTACAAGCCAAAATAGCACATCTCACCACTGACGAAACGTCAATAGCAACGGTATTTAGAGACTTATAGAAAATAGATACTTGTCTTTTAGATCCTTATTTACTGCCAAACGAACTGCTGACACCCAGTGGCGGAGCCAGAGCACTGGACAACCTTGACATTTGACAGGCCATGGTGCCACCCCGAAATTTAGATCGCTATTTCCATTTCACTCACATCCTATTGAAAGAACCATGTATTGACGTGCGGTCGCGCGGCACATTTTTCATGCAGCCTACTATATTAACCTTAGAGAATAACGTTGCGAAACATATGATTAATCAACAACATTTGTGTTAAAACGTTGTTAATGACTTCACCCTAGGTTGGAGTAAGTAGCTTTTTTTCTTTCTGAGTAAAGTATGTGTTTATGGAAGGTTAAGTAGCCTAGTTTGCACTTTTTTGTTGTTGCAGTTTTACAGCAAAACACATCAATGCCACTTCTTTCATTCTTGAAGAAAAAACGTTTTGCATGTATGGTGATTAGATTTAGGGCCCTATCTTGCACCCAGCGCAATTGACTTTGTACACGGAAGAATGTGTCATTCCTATTTTGCACCCGCGCAAAGCGCGCTTTTCCCTCCACAGAAGCACGTCGCTAAACTAGTGAATGAACTTGCGCTCCCTGGGCGGTTCAGCGCAAAAAAGGAGGCGTGTTCCAGCGCAAACAATCCCTGGTGCTATTTTGCTGTTCCATTAAACAATTGCGCCACTGACCAGAAAAAACCTAGTCTAAAGTCAGTGGCGCGTTGCGCGTTGTTCATTATGCTATTTTAAGGCCGCATGCTTGACCATAATGTATAGCGTTCACAACGCGCATACACTTTGCTCATAAAATCTACACAGATGCAGCAGTTATTTTTGCAAATCATAAATTGTTACATTAAAAAAATATTAACACATAAGATGACGGAAATCATTGTGGTGTGCCACGAAGATGTGAAAAAATAGGCATAAATCTAGCTTACAAAGTATTCAGGCTATTTGTAGTAATTAAGGATCAGACCTGTTTGCCCAATAGTGGCAAGACATATATGTATATAAGGACATCTGACAAATTGGTTTGTCCATCAAGTCTTGGGTGCTATTTTGGGTGGGTTTCTCCCATCCCCATACAACACAACTTCTCTGTCTTTCACTGCTCTTACAAGAACATCAGTCTCCTTGGCTGTGAACCGCTCCTGGCGTGTGCCTGGTAAATACGCCATAATAATAGCAATCCATAATGGAACTTGCGCACCTGCTTTTAAAGGGAATGTTGGATGCCGCTCTGATTGGTTTATTTACGTTATGCCCAAACCACACCTATGAATAATGAAGCTACCTCAGACCAACCCATTTTAGATTTGCGCCGGGCGCAAGAGCCATTTATCCCGCCAGGAAAATAGCAACAGCGCCGAGACCCGCCCACAAAGTTACTTGCACTTCGCGCTTTGACACTTGAGTTTCAGATCGTTAAAATAGGGCCCTTACTGCTTACTGCACGGCATATGGCGCTTCATCAATAGTGCAAACACAGGAAGCATGGCTTGCACTTGAACGAGTAAAATAATCATAAAGGTATGCCAAAAATATAATAGGAAACACAGTCGTCTATGTATACCGACTACCGAATGTAAGCTGTGAAATCGGATGCATGTCTATTGTATTGAACATTGTGCATTTGGTCTTAATGATTGCACCACAAGCTCCAGTCTGTCATTAAAGTTAATCACAGAAAAAAAGTGAAACTTAATTCTGTTCTCACTTGGCTGATCTGTTCACTTGTATTTTATTTGGCAAAATAGAAGATGTATGTAATTTTGACACGATACATAATAAAACGAATAATAAATTACATTTTGATGTTTGAAAGTCTCTAGGTTAACATTGTTAACTAGGTTAACAATGCAAATTATTACTAATTGTAATGTACATAAAACATAGTTGTCGGTTTTGAAATATTGCACCTGTCAGTAGCCTACATAACGAAATATTCTTGCCGTGAATACTGCCGACGATTAGCCTGACAAGCCAGACCCACATCAAGATGTTTGGTCTGGAAACTCACCATAGACAGGGCTCAATCCGAGGGGCGGATAAACGGTTGTCTTTCAAACTCCCTCTGCACGCGATAGGATAGCGCTACAACCAACCAGAGCAATGAAGGTGAAACAGAGCTTGTTGATAGATTAAACATTCGCCGTATCCGGTCGGCAAAACTCAGAATACATCTTCCCTTTTTAAGAATGACTTCAGTGCCGTTCTTTGTTCTTTTCTCAGAGAAAAGCTCAACTCCAAGTCTTCCTGAGTCGCAGTCAAAGCTGATTCGAAAGACCACCGCCGTTCGCCAGTTTCTGTGTTTACTAGAAGCACGCAAGACTCTCCAAGCCGGTCATTTGGACATGGATTATTGTGTACATTTGATCGTTTAGACGCGAATGTGAAACTGAAAGTGTAATTTGCTCGTCTTGCTGCGGCTGTTTCAAAGCGCGCGCCGACTTGGGAACAATCACTTGCGGACTTTTTTGTGCTTTTAATCGCTCTTTTTATTATTAAAAGCATCCCACAATTTACCAACAGTGGCTAGACTGTATTTTACAACAATCACTGATCGTGTCGATTCTGTCATTGTGTTTGAGTTTTAGGGAGAAATGACAGCGTTGCTGCGAAGGAAATTAAGCTGCGCTAGACATAAATATTATAATTATAATCTTTGGAAGCCAAAATCTAAAATAAAATCAGACTATCACAGATTCAAAGTGTAACCAGGCAATTTTTGAATTAGTTCTGTCCTCTCATCACATATTAGGGCTGTCGTTTTGCGACTCTCTCTCTCTCTCTCTCTCTCTCTCTCTCTCTCTCTCTCTCTCTCTCTCTCTCTCTCTCTCTCTCTCTCTCTTACGTCACATGTATTTTCAAAAGTACCGAGAGCAGAACCGATAACGTCCGAGCTTATTGACAGGGCCGGCGTTTGCTATAGGCGAGCTAGGCGGTCGCCTAGGGCGACAATTGTGTTAGGGGCGCGAGCGCGCTCCAGTGCCGCCCATTACTTCCCAATCCCATTAAGCATATAATCGGAACAAGCGAAATACAACATAATGTTCATGAAACATAATCATCATAGGGCGCCCCCTCAGCCACACGTTTAATTACTTATCAACCTGATTATTGGATTGAATTGATGGTGATTATTGATTATTAGTTCAGGCGTTAGGTCAGGCAAGTGCTCATCTTGCGCGTTCATCAAAAATGAGGCGCCTAAACCCGCGGGTGCACAGGGACGGAAAAAGAGAAAAAGAGAAAGGAAGAAAATCGAAAGAAAGCCCAGTATAGAGGTTAGTCTTCTTATCTCAGCCAATAAGTTGTCAAACAAATCAAAAAATTACTTAGTATCAATCTTATCAACTAATATTTATTTTATAAATATTATTAATATTGTCACTAAGCTATCACTTGCTAGTTTTCTACATATTACTATACGTATTGCAAACATAACTTCACTGACAATAATCTACAATAACCTACATGGATGTCATTTAAATATCAAAAAACCAGTTCGTTATGAATATGGATAACGTATGCACGTTAGTTATAAAAAGTACAAACGCTCTCTACGTGGGCGTCGGAAGGAAATAAATACGGCCTCTCGTTTTTTTTTTTTACTGGAGCAGCCTAACGATAGATACCATATTATTTACATTAAACACAAATATGCTGTGTTCACTAAATTCTTTACAGTGGCTGTGTTGTAGTGGTAAGACGCACGGCATAAAGATTTGATGCAGATCAATCAGAGGTTCGATCCTGCCTTTTACCACACTCGCTCTATTCCCTTTTCCCATCACATATCAGATCGGAAAGGCATTTATTTTCAATAAAAAGTGAGAAAATGTTTGAAAAGTGGAAATAAAGCATCGAACGTGTTTAATAATAAGTGCTTCTCGGTTAGGGGTAGGCATAGGAAAACAGACGTGCTGAATTAGAATAGAGACAATAAAAGTGAGTGGGGTGGGGGGCGCAAAACTCCATCTCGCCTAGGGCAACCAAAGAGCTAGAGCCGGCCCTGCTTATTGATACAACGGTCTGTCAAAATTCACCCCCGGGGCCCGTTTAATACCGGGTTTCGGTACCCATCCCAAGCCGCGCCACTGTGTGACGTCACATGAAATCTAAGAATATGGCATTATAAAGATTTATTTGCCAAAATTAGTAATGATATTTATATACAGGTTTGTTTGAATATCAATATTTTATGTAAAATTCACATTAAATATCTCAGTTTAATTCATGGTGAAAATATGAATGTGCATAGTTTAGTGGAAGATCGCTGCCATCTACTGTAAAACAAACACTTTTGCTATACTCAATTAATAGTTTGTGCATGAATACGTTCAGTTCACTGAATCAGTGAATCAATCAATGATTGGGATTGCCAATGTCACGTGATTTCAGCATTGACACGCAATCCAAACTGCTGAAATCACGTGACATTGGTGATCCGAATCATTGATCGATTCACTGATTCATGACCCATTTGGACTACTTTGATGAAGTTTTTATTACCTTTCTGGACATGGACAGTAAAGTGTGCATAGACTGCATATGCTCTGGGACTAAAATATAAAATATCTTAAACTGTGTCTGAAGATGAACGGAAGTCATCCGTTCCGTGGGTGAACTAACCCTTTAAGGTCTCTTTTGAGTTTAATGGGAGAAGAAAGAAATCCAGGGTTTGGTCTTTTTGGGATGTCTGATTCCAGATGGCAATTTGAATGTGTTAGTTAAGGTGCCATGCTGACTGTCGGAATATGAATATTTCAGTGCCGCCTCTGTCTGCTGGCAATGTCTGAAATCTGAGAGCCAGCAACGATAATCCATTTACCCCACATCATCTCACCGTATGCTTCTTACAGGGTGGGCCCAGGCCTGTCATCCATCAGCTCGCATGTTTTGTGTCACCCAAATTCCTTGATAACAGCTGTGTATATGTAAAGATTAAATCAATACAAGGAGAGAAAAAGATGCACTGTTTGCTAATGACACCATGTCTTCACCTCAGTCTTTCATCATACCCGTATACTGGCTTTAAAGCTGTAAAATGGCTTTCTAAAAAAGACGCTGCGTTCCATTAACCTTACCGCTAGTACATTCCTGACAGGGTCATTTGATAACTTTTCAGATATTATTTAGTAACAGCCTTGGTAGAGTTTTTCACTGTCATGAAAGTGTGTAGCCTACCCATGTTGATAGACATTTTCACTTGTGTTTCATTGTGTTACCTCTCTTTTCCAAAGCAAAAAAGAATGGCTACAATATGATGGATGGTGGAGGGTGAATCAACATGTCCAGGTCATGTTTTACCTTTTTTTAACCTCTTAAAATTGTTACGCAAACACACGAGCAGCGGGACTTTTATTATGACGGGACACAGTCGCTTGCGGCATTTCCGCTTTTCCGGTGGAGAGTATGAGGTAAGAAAGCTCTTTTTATCATATTAGATACATTTAAGTGTGTTTAAAATCATGTTATGAAGTTACTCTGTGCATTCGCTCGGCGGCTGTTGTGACGCTTGTTGCACAGTGCTAAAAGTAATGTAATGTAAAAAGTAATGCTGTTTCATGCATACTGAGCTTTTTACACCGTTAAAGACTTGGATTCCCATCCTAAACATAGACAAAGTTTCAAAAACTAATGTTGGGCGTTTGATGGAGTATTTCTGTGTCAAAAATACTCCTTCTGGTTTCTCACAAGTTTCTGAGATTTTTTTCCGAGTATGGGTCTGCTTGATGTCGACAGAGCGAAAGGTCCTTGTATGGGCCGTACGGGCTCTTCTCCCTGAAGGGTGTGCGCGTGGCCAGAGCGAGAGAGGAAATGCACGCTGCCCATAAACACTCCAGGTGCTCGTTTTTTTTCCGGAAAGACTCGGTACAGCCTATATTTCTTTTATAAATATAATAAAACTAAAGACTTTTCTGAGATATAAAGGATGCAATACAACTCTGTAGGTACTCAACATGGACATGAGATTGAGTGAAACTGAGTGTTTCACCCCCCCTTTAAAACGGTAAGATATCATTATTTTGCGCATTTCGGTATATGCTGCTGTTCAGAAGTTCACCGCTAGATGGCAGCGCACTACCCAAACTGACCCGAAACAACCGGCAAATGTGACAACAACATAGACGAATAAAATTGGTAAAGCAGTTGAATCTCACTCAAGATGCCCAAAACGAATGAATAAAGAAAGGAGTAGATGTGTAATTACTTTGCTTATAAAACTGATGAAGAACCATCAAACCTAGCCAAGAAGCATCTGTCACTATCCTGACTTTGAGACTTCTTAAGAGATCGACAGGTCAGTGAATCATTCAAACAATCTCATTTAACGTTAGACATTTATTTTCTTTTTACACTGATCAACGCACATAAATAACATAAGATCAAATATCACAAAATCTTCAGCTTTCGTTTCAAACAATGACATTTAGATCTCATAATATTTGCATGCGTACTATTGCACTATCTACTTTTGCGTTAGAAACAACCGACTGTGTTTATGTGAACTCACTAAAGGCTGACATTTTTACATAATTCTGTGTATTTGACTGTTTAAGGAAACTTAATTTGTAATGTGCGAGCGTGACTAAGTGACAGGCGTGTGTGTGTGTGTGTGTGTGTGTGTGTGTGTGTGTGTGTGTGTGTGTCGTATGAGCTCATATCTCCTGTAACTGTTATTACGAAATGCTATAAAATCGCTTGCATGTTCAAATGATTTCCGTTATCCATCCTGAGACGAATGTGAAATGTTGAATCGGATTATGCAGATTGCTTTAGTGTAGTGCGATGTCTTTTGAAACCAGAAGCAATTTGCTAATTTTGAGAGATTTTTGCTGCAATTATTTCTCACAAGAAAGTTTTCAAATGATTGATTTGATGTGATAAGCTTTGCTGATTAATTTACAAATAAACATTTGTGGTAATTTCCCACTTTATAAACTCAAAACTTGCATAATTGTACTCATTCGCATGCAATCTACCCGCGCTAATATCAGACCGTGTGGTATCGATTTAATATCGGTACTTTGGTATTAGATTGTGGTACCGTAACAAAGCCAAAATTGTGGTATTGAGCCATCCCTATGTCTAACACAGTCATCTGTCAATCAGGCTTGAGGGCTGGGTTTATGGATGTAGTCTGAACGAAGGCCATGCCCTCAAATAGTGGAAAACTGGAAATTTGGTGATTTTTGTAATAAAAACCAAAGTTCAAACTTTAGTTCAAAGTCAAAATGCAGAACTGATTGTATGTTCACCTGGCAAAAAAAAAAAAAAAAAAAACGCAAATAAGAAAACTGACATGACTGCATTCGGTAGGCTATGTAGCCTATCAGACAAATATCATCATATTCCAACTGACACAGTAAATTATCATGTGACCGTTACCCATTAAAAAGACCAAAAAAATAGTCAGGTTTTTTTTTTTTACGTGCAAACACAGCAACATACAGAACAGCTAAACAACAGATCCTGGATTCACACAAACAGAAAAACAGAATAAAGTCATATAAATAAAAAGCATAAAATAAATAAGCCTACACTAAATATTCTACCTTAAATCACAACAAAGTTACAACGTTTAAAGTTTAAAGCTAAGGGAGATATTTGCTTTTAAATAAATCAATTTCTAAGGACTACAGTAAACACCCAGTAGGGAACTACAGCCTTTTCCTCCAGACTTGCTGACATCAGCAGCTATATTAACATAAACCCCTCCTCTAAGAATATTAAATAAGGGGGGGGGGGGGGGGGGGGGGGGGGGAAATGCCATTTTGCAATGCTGACGAAACGCTGTTATTTTCATCCGGATTCTAGGTCCACTTTGTACAGCCTTCCTAGGGACTGGGGAGTTAGGGATCAATGGTTAAAATTTAAATCTTGCTCTCTGTGCTGCACATTTTAATGGAGGAAAATGATCCCTGCAGCGTATGATCACATATATAATTAGAACATTCAGTGATCAACTGCCAAATTCAAAAATGTACGAGTCAGTGAGTGACTGACTTGAGCTTAGGGTTTTTATAATGTTTATTTTAGGTTTCATACAATTCAAATTACATTACACAAACAGAAAAATGTCACGCATCAGGAGCAGTGGATGATCTTAGGTTGTAAATCCAGCATGCACCATCTCCGTCAGTGTTTAAACATATAACGGCGGCCGGACGCCCACAGCCTGTGATAACTTTACCGATCAACTAACACAATAATTTTTTACCCTGTTCCCTCACATAATGTCACATGACATAGTTCAGGAGAAGTGGATGATCTTGTGTTGTAAATCCAGCAGGATCCGACTCCCTGTCAGTGTTGAAAACATGGGATGGCGGCACCCCGCCCACAGTTCGTGATAACTAATCGATCAACAAACACGTGACCAGCTAACCAGTCTGAGACCTGCATATTTTTGAGGGAGTGGCTTCCTAGAACCTGAAAACCATCAGACCGTTTTTACAAGGAGGGACAGAACAGTGTAGAATAAAGGTAAAATATATGAAAAACAGAGGTGGAAAGTAACGAATTACATTTACTCGCGTTATTGTAATTGAGTAGTTTTTCTGTGTACTTCTACTTTTTAAAGTAGTTTTAAAAATCTGTAATTTTACTTTTACTTAAGTACATTTTGATTAAAGTATTGTACTTCGCTACATTTTAACCCACATCCGTTACTGAGTAAAAATAAATCATTATTGCAAAGAGGGGAGGAAAAAAAAACGCGATCCGGAAATGACTAATATTGAATAGAGGGCGCGGGAGAGAACAAGCGTGCAAATATCAGATGGAGACGAACAAGACAGACGTCAGTGACGCAGAACCAGGTGAAAGCAAAACGCCGTCGTGAACCCCTGGCTAGTATGAAAATACTTTGGATATAGAAAAAAATAATGTGGTGTTGTCCTGGAGGATATCAAATGTGCACAAAATGTGGATGCAAATGAAGAAACACATAGAACATGTTCGGGAACACATCCCTCTGTGCAAATAAAGGTATGTTTAACTTAGGCCGATTGATTTCTGTGACGCAGAGGGAATCCAGTCATGAACATTAACTTTACATTATAACGTAGAATTGGCGTAATACACGCAAACTGGTGGATGAACGAAAAACTCGAATATAGAGCTGTAGGCCTTAGAAATAAATCAAATCGCGACATGGTCTGTGAACATTAAAACACAAAACATTGCTATATGAATATATGATCTGCTTGTTCTCTCTCTGAATGAGCTGCTCCATCTACTACATATGGACTCTATTATTCTTAAACATTTTTACGAATTAATGATAAAAATAAGTTGTTAATTGAATTCATAATAATTTATTGAATTTAGTTTATTAGACATGTTTTATTGAAATTTTAATAAACAAAATAAACAAATGGTTTTAAGTTTGTTATAGTAAAGCATTTGTTCAACCAAATAAAAAAAAAAAACAATCTTCTTCATTCATTTAACATAATTTTAACTAGTGATAATAACCATCATTTAATAATAGCAGGGGCGTAGCCATCTTTTCAGAAGTGAGGGGGACAGAAATGTCGTAATACCCCCCCCCCCCCCCCTTTTTTTTTGGACCAATATAATTTATCACATCTCTTGCTTTTAATTGGGCAAGATATCAAATACACTGCTGAACAATAACCACTAATTAATATCTATAATATTATTCTCCTATTTTTTATGCCAATTTTATGATTGGTTTATATACTACAAACAATTGTGCATTAAGATTCCATAGATTTTATGCAATGTAAAAAAATATAGATATATTCTGATGTAAACCATGCTGTTCTCCATGTGAAGATATAGTAAAGTGTCATTTATTCCTGTGATCAAAGCTGAATTTATCATCATTACTTCAGTCTTCAGTGTCACATGATCCTTCACTAATCATTCTCAGATGAGGATCTGATGATCAACACACATTTATGATTATTATCAGTTTTGCTGCTCAAGGTGCTGCTTAATTTTTGTGGAAACCATCTAAACATTTGTGGTAAAATTAAAAAAGAGAGAAATTAATACTTTTATTGATCAGGCATGCATTAAATTGATCATAAGTGATATTTTTAATATTAAAAAAGATAATTTATTTAATAAATGCAAATAAATGCTGTCCATTGAACGTTCTATTCATTAAAGAATCCTGAAAAATAACATGTAGGCTATCGTGGTTTCCACAACATTTTTAAGCAGCACAACTGTTTTCAACACAGATAATAATTATAAATGTTTCTTGATTATACAATTATTTTTTATATCTTATATCTTGATTATATCTTGATTATTATATCTTGGTTATAACGATTAGTGAAGGATCTTGTGACACTGAAGACTGGAGTAATGATTATAAATTCAGCTTTGATCACAGGAATAAATTACTATATATATTCACATAGAAAAAAAAGCTGTTTTAATTTGTAATAATATTTCAAAATAGTACTGTTTTAACTATTTTTGATTACATAAATGCAGCCTTGGTGAGCAGAAGATACTAAACATTAAAAGCTGCATTATTCATATAGCCTACTTTATTGTCAATAAATAGCCTACATTGAGATGACTTGGAAAAACACACATAAAGCATATATTGTCTCAATCGTCTGATTGTCGTCGTCACGTTTCATCACTCATAACGATTGTTTTCCTTCAGCTCAGCTCAGCTACAGCTCCAGAGGTATTACCTATACGAATCCGCTTTTGGACTTTCTGTGAGAGCGCGCCCTCCTCATATTTAGATTCGAATAAAATTACAGGTCCTGCATAGATAATTTTTAGTCTCTGAATTTAAATCTTGATGTATTCACTTTGGTTTCTATGTAAATACATTTGCCCGTGACCTCAAGAACCGCGCTCTCAACCGAGATTAGAGAAAGCTGTTTTTTAGCGTCCCTGTAACTTGCCCGCCCTCGCGTAGGTTCGAATCCCGCTCGGAGCGGGTCGACTAGGATCGGTGAGACCCAGTAAAAGTGCGGGGGACGAAAATACATTTTATTAAAAGTGAGGGGGACACGTCCCCCGCGTCCCCCGCGTAATCTACGCCCATGAATAATAGGTAGGCTACAGTAAATGTTTAATTGATGTTTTCTGAGATATTCTATCACAACCCTACAGGGGAGAGTCCCCCACCCCCACTGTTAAAAAAGTAACTAAGTAACTTTTACTCTGAGTACATTTTAAATGAGCTAATTTTTACTTTTACTTGAGTAAATTTTTAGACCAGTAATTTTACTTGTACTTAAGTAAAATTTCATTGAAGTAACAGTACTTTTACTTGAGTAGAATATTTTGTTACTCTTTCCACCTCTGATGAAAAATAATGCCTTTTTTTTTTTTTAAATGAAGCCTGAACACATGTTACAGTGCACCCCACAAACACAATCAGACCTTCAAAAGAATGTTTTACAACCCCTTTAAAGTGAAATATACATTTTACATAATGTATTAGATTTTTGGGGGCAAATGGAAAAAGCAAAAATAAATAAATAATATAAAATTAATAGGCCTGCAGAAAAGCTAAAAAGCATAAGGAAAATTTGTTAAAATGTTTAAACAAGCATACAAGTCGGCAGGAATGCTTGGGATATTATAGATAATTCTTTGTTCAAACTCTGACCAACCAAATGGCCCACCGTGGAAAAATCATGGCTGAAATGTAAAAAAGTACCAGTGTTGTTTTATTAGAAGGGCGTCAGGCATCCCCTCCTCCTAACTTAAGGTGGTCTCAGTGACAGACAGTACTCTCAGTGGGATTATCCTACTCTTGACCGCTCCCAATCGGTGAGATCGCTGTGGGTTTGTGATTACTGTGCGCTTCACACTTTTGTCCGACAGCTGCCCACATCCTGCCCCAGCATCATGCTGAGCTTCTCAGGGTGCCGTCACTCCCAGTCCATTAGGAAGGGAGTTGCTCATCCTGACTGAAGTCAAGCAGTGTGAAAATACTTCTCTGGGTGGTGTTGTATTATCAGAACAAGAGGTGGGGACACTTTTGGGGCCAGCCAAGAGTTAAAGTGCTTCGGTTTATGTCATTTTTTAATGTTTAATGTGATGCCATTCAAAGGAAACACATGAAACGCATTTCTCTTGAACGAGGGCCATCTGAGAGTCAGAATCATCTTATCCTGTTGGGGAATGTTTTTGTTTCCATAATTTAAGCTGTGCACATACGCCGATAAGAGTTATTGGACCCCGCAGCAAAGTTTGATCTGATATTCGACACACTGTGCTGCAAACACAAAAAAAACGAGGCGTACTGCCTATGTATAATCAATGCAATGGCTGAAATGCAATCTGATATTAACTGTAGGTCATTTCGTTCTTCACAGAATAAATGCATAAATGTGTTTGGCTCCGTTATTCTGCCTCTGGCTTTACTTTTTTTATCTATCTATCTATCTATCTATCTATCTATCTATCTATCTATCTATCTATCTATCTATCTATCTATCTATCTATCTATCTATCTATCTATCTATCTATCTATCTATCTATCTATCTATCTATCTATCTATCTATCTATCTATCTATCTATCTATCTATCTATCTATCTATCTATCTAATCATCTCCCTCCCTCCATCCATCCGTGTGTGTGCGTGCCTTCGTTCGATCTAATGTATCCATCCACAAATTCTACAAACCTTAAAACGTAATTTTTTTTCTAGAACTTTTAATCAAGACTTTCCCACATTCCAAAATTCAAAGTTTGCCTTTAAAAGCAGTGTGAATATGAAAAGCTTGTATATTAATTTCAAATGATTTCAATCCTAACATTCAAATTGCAATACTTAATCCTGTTTGCTACATAAGTTAATATTTAGGAATTAATTCGTAATCCAAAATGCATTTTTAATTCCATCCTAAATGCCGCTCAATCCTGGTGGTCACTATAAACCTTTGTTGTATGGAAAAAAGAACAGCATTTGAGTTTGCAATAACATGAGGGTGAGTGAATAATGTCTGATTTTTGGGAGAACTATTCCTTTAAGTAAATCACTGGTGTTGGCTTTGATGAGTAGGATTTAAAGCATTCATCTGTGGTTTGCCAGCGAGGGAACAGATTCTGTTGGGGAGCATTGAGAGCACAGAAGCGTTCTCTCAAGCACTTGATGTTGATTATGATCTATCATTTGCTCAATTTATCACTCTGGTCACATTAGTCATATCGCTCCTTTTTGGCAATGTGGCTATGATAAATCGCATTCGTCAGAAGTAAACAAGGGCAGGATGGGGTTGAGGCCTGTTCCATCCCTCTCTACATTTCCAGATCTTTCTGCTTCCTTAATCAGAGATTTGAAACAGGTGTCCTTTCCAGTTAAAACTGTTTTTCTTCTCCTTTTTATGAAACATGCTTGTTGCATAATGAGAAGCACATTTATCGCATTACTGATTTGTTCTTCTTTTTATTGGATGTAAGGTTTTTTCTTTCTTTCACTTTTCCTGGCAGGTTGTGATGCTGGACCGCTCTTATCAAGCTAAATAACACCTGGAGGGAAACTTTTAACACACTTCACTTAGCTCGATCCTCATCAAATCTAAACGTGTCTGGCACAAAGAGTCTGTCTTCTGGATCCTTCTTTGCCGAGCCATGAGTCTATTAATGGCACTCCAAGGAAAACAGGTTTGGAGACCAAACAGGAAAGCGCTGGATTTGTACCAGTTTCTATGGCAGGTGAGTCAGTAATTTAGCATTCGCTTTATGAGTTGTGGCATGGGCTCTGGAGCCTCAATTACACATGGGGTAAAAGACCAGGACCATATGTGTTCTTTTATACTGTACATTATATAGTTATACTTTTATATTATTTTGCCATCATTTTGTAAAAACAACAAGTAATGAGAGGTTGTGCTTTACAATTATTTTACAGTGACATTATAGGAGCTAATTGCTTTCATTAAGGTTAGCTCTGCAGTTACTGTAAATGTTCAATTAAATACTATATGACATCAAAGTAATCTTTTAGTATCTTGAAAGGCTGACAGAATGCTCTAAAAGCAGTTTAACTATTAAAAATTTAATAAAAAAAGATTGTTTGCCTACAGTCAAACCAAAATCTATTCAGACACCTTCATCATTCTCACTTTATCAGTTTATTCACTATACTTTAGAAAATGGTAATAAAATATGACGAGTTTAGAGATAAACTGTCAGAACAAATTCATCTTGATAATGTCATAAAACTTTGATAGAAAGTAATGGATATAGTATGTAATGTAATGTATAGATGGTATGTAATGGATTATGATCAACCAATCAGTTGTCAGCTCTGGTGACTACCTCGAAACTCTTCGGAGCTGCCATTTTCTTAAATGAGCGGCAATGTTTCAAATGAGCTTCTAACGCTAGACAAACGCCTTTATTTTCAACACGATCACCTTGTACCCAAACCATTTCGAAACTGAGGAGCCATTTGTCCTCCGATTACAAACAAGCTCCTCGGCGCCGCGTTTGTGGGAATCATGTTTGCGCTGTAGAGGATTTTAAAAAAGTGACGTGAGTGAGCCATCCCTACTACACAATCACGGGGAAGATGGCGTAAACAGAATAAGAACATGGATACATCATGCGTTGTTAACACTGTGCAGGCTGCTGGTGGTTTAATGGTGTGGGGGATGTTTTCTTGGCACACTTTAGGCCCCTTAGTGCCAATTGGGCATCATTTAAATGCCACAGCCTACCTGAGCATTGTTTCTGACCATGTCCATCCCTTTGTGACCACCATGTACCCATCCTCTGATGGCTACTTCCAGCAGAAAAATGCACCATGTCACAAAGCTTGAATAATTTAAAATTGGTTTCTTGAACATGACAATGAGTTCACTGTACTAAAATGGCCCCCAGAGTCACCAGATCTCAACCCAAAAGAGCAAATTTGGAATGTGTTGGAACAGGAGCTTTGTGGCCTGGATGTACATCCCACAAATCTCCATCAACTGCAAGATACTATCCTATCAATTTGGGCCAACATTTCTAAAGAATGCTTTCAGCACCTTGTTGAATCAATGCCACATAAAATGAAGACAGTTCTGAAGGCGAAAGGGGGTCAAACACAGTATTAGTATGGTGTTCCTAATAATCCCTTAGGTGAGTGTATTTTATTCACAATAGAATATAGATAACATATTAAATAATGAAAGTGAGACATTTTGAAATGGCATGCCAAATATTGGCTCATTTTGGATTTCATGAGAGCTACACATTACAAAAAAGTTGGGACAGGTAGCAATAAGAGGCCGCAAAAGTTAAATGTACAGTGGGTACGGAAAGTATTCAGAACCCCTACAATTTTTCACTATTTGTTATATTGTAGCCATTTGCTAAAATCATTTACGTTATTTTTTTCTCATTAATGTAAACACACCACTACCATATTGGCAGAAACACAGAATTGTTGAAATTTTTGCAGATTTATTAAAAAAGAAAAACTACTATTTAACTCAGGCGCTGTCCATTTCTTCTGTTCATCCTTGAGATGGTTTGACTACTTCATTTGAGTCCAGCTGTGTTTGATCATACTGATTGGACTTGATTAGGAAAGCCACACACCTGTCTATATAAGACCTTACAGCTCACAGCGCATGTCAGAGCAAATGACAATCAGGAGGTCAAAGGAACTGCCTGAAGAGCTCAGAGACAGAATTGTGGCAAGACACAGCTCTGGCCATAGTTACAAAAAAATGTGGTTCCTAAGAGCACAGTGGCCTCCGTAATCCTTAAATGGAAGACGTTTGGGATGACCAGAACCCTTAGAGCTGGCCGTCCGGGCAAACTAAGCTATAGAAGAGCCTTGGTGAGAGAGATAAAGAAGAACCCAAAGATCACTGTGGCTGACCTCCAGAGATGGAGTCGGAGATGGGAGAAAGTGGTAGAAAGTCAACCATCACTGCAGCCCTCCACCAGTCGGGACTTTATGGCAGAGTGGCCTGCCGGAAGCCTCTCCTCAGTGCAAGACACATGAAAGTTTGCTAAATAGATAAAAAACGCCTGAAAGTCTCCAAGATAGTAAAAAATAAGATTCTCTGGTCTGATGAGACCAAAAAAAACAACTTTTTGGCTTTAATTCTAAGTAGTATGTGTGGAGAAAAAAAATCACCTGTGTAATACAGTCCCAACAGTGAAGCATGGTGGTGGCAGCATTATGCTGTGAAGGGGGGTCTTTTTTTAGCTGCAGGGACAGGACGACTGATTGCAATCAAGGGAAGGATTAATGTGGCCAAGAACAGGGATAACCTGGATGAAAACCTTCTCCAGAGCACACAGCTAAAATAACGAAGGAGTAGCTTCACAACAACTCAGTGACTCTTCTTGAATGGCCAATCCAGAGCCCTTACTTAAACCCAATTGAGCATCTCTGGAGAGACCTGAAAATGTCTGTTCACCAACGTTTACCATCCAACCTGACAGAGCTGGAGAGGATCTGCAAGGAGGAATGGCGTGTGTTTCAAGTACAATTACAAAGCAATTCATTGGTTTTGTTTAACTCTGAAACAATTTTCGAGTTTGCGTTGTGGTAAAAATAGCTACGGGTAGCGCCAGCTGATTGAGTAGTGCAACCACTCTACGTCATCAACCTAGAACGCAAACAAAATGGCGCCGCCCATGGTCCAAATATAAAATCGATTTTTTTAAATAATGTAGATCTTTCATGGGTTTTCTACTACATATTTCAGTAAGAGACATTGTTAATGTTATATTAAGCCATACAAGTCTCAACACCATGGGATCCCTTTAAAATGCTTAAGGTGCCCTCAACACAGTTTCTCTCTGTTGTCATATTTTACTATTCATGTGTTCAGGTGGAAAAATACTTTCATGTACTGTGAAACCAATATAGTTTTGAAAAATATTGTGATATAAATTTTTGGTCATACTGCCCAGCACTACTCTATAGTACATAATATCCAAAGATTAAGGGTGCGTTCACACTTGTAGTTCGGTTCGTTTGGTTCGTTTGGTCCGGACCAAAAAACAAAAACAAACATAATAGTCCTGGTCCGCTTAGCGTTCACACGGGCATTTTTAACAGCGAACCTAAAGTTACCGAACCAAAGGCACAGGGAGACGCTCACAACCTGATTGGTCGGCTTATATGACGTAGGAGCTCGCTTACCGAACATTCAGAACAATGCTGTGTGCGGATTACACGCGCGGGCATTTTATGCGTGTACATGGTATTATTTTTTACCAGAGAACTCATGAAGAGCTCATGAAATGTTCAAAACATTCAAAACAACGCTGTGTGCTGGATTAAACGCGATCATTTTATGCGTGTAACACATTTGGCATTATTTCTTACCAGAGAACTCATGAAGAGCTCATGAAATGTTCAAAACAACGCTGTGTGCTGGATTAAACGCGATCATTTTATGCGTGTACATGTGGCATTATTTTTACCCGCTGAGAACTCATGAAGAGCTCATAAAATGTTCAAAACATTCAAAACAGCAGCAGGATTCCCTCCGTTGTGCAGAACAGAGACGGCCGCTGTCGTCTGCACCTGCTAATAATGGGCAACACAGGAACTTTGATGAGAAGAGCCAGGTATGCTTTTTGTGTGTTTTAGCATTTTCGAAACATGCTCGTCTGACCAAATATTGATGATCGAGGCTCTTCCTCGTTGCTCCAGGTTTGCCCTCTAATGTTAAAGTTACTCATTTTGGATACACCGATCTTTCCGCGTCGTCAAATCAGCTGCATTATGCGTCGCATCTTGTGACATTACGTCCGGTTTTTGGTCCGTTTACATGTCTTTGGTCCGTGTTGCGTTCATATATCAATCGAACCGCACCAGAGTTCGTTTGGAAGCGGACCGAGACCCATCTTTTTAGCGGTCTCGGTCCGCTTGTTTGGTGCGCACCAGGGTTCGGATGGCAGCGTTCACATATGTTCAAATGAACCGCACTAACCGAGCAACCGCACCAGGGTTCGTTTTAATCGAACCAAACATGACAAGTGTGAACGCACCCTTAGAGAATCTGGAACAATCTGTGTGCGTAAGGGTCAAGGCCAGAAAACCATACTGGGTGCCTGTGATCTTCGTGCCCTTAGACAGCACTGCATTACTTACAAGTATTATAGTATACAAGTAGTGTAATGTAAAATGTAATCACAACATGGGCTCAGGAATCCTTACAGAAAACATTGTCGGTAAACACAATCCACCGTGCCATTCGCTGTTGCTGGCTAAAACTCTATAGGTCAAAAATGAAGCTATATCTAAACATGATCCAGAAGCGCAGACGTTTTCTCTGGGCAAAGACTCATAAAACTGTTCTGTAGTCATATTAATCAAAATTTGCAGTTCTTTTTGGAAAACTGGGACGCAATGTCATCCAAACTAAAGAGGACAAGTACAACCCAAGTTTTTATCAACGCTTAGTTCAGAAGCCTGCATCTCTGATGGTATGGGGTTGCATGAGTGTGTGTGGCATGGGCACACATCTGGAAAGGCACCATCAATGCTGAAAGCTATATCCAAGTTCTTGAGCAACATGTGCTCCCATCCAGACGTTGTCTCTTTCAGGGAAGACCTTGCATTTTCCATCATGACAATGCCAGACCTCAAACTGCATCAATTACAACATCATAGCTGTGTAGATGAAGGATCTGGGTACTGAAATGGCCAGCCTGCAGTCCAGATCTTTCACCCATAGAAAACATTTGGTGCATCATAAATAGGAAGATGCTGCAAAGAGGACCTAAGACAGTTGAGCAACTAGAAGACAAGAATGGCACAACATTCCTATTCCTAAACTTGAGCAACTTGTCTCCTCAGTCCCCAGACGTTTGCTGACTGTTATAAAAAGAAGAGCGGATGCCATACAGTGGTCAACATGGCCTTGTCCCAAATTTTTTGAGATGTGTTGATGCCATGAAATTTAAAATCAATGTATTTTTCCCTTAAAATTATATATTTTCTCAGTTTAAACATTTGATATGTCACCTATGTTGAATTCTGAATAAAATATCGAAATTTGAAACTTCCACATCATTGCATTCTGTTTTAATTTACAATTTGTACAGTGTCCCAACTTTTTCGGAATGTGGTTTGTAACTCTTGGTGAGTAAAGGGTGTGTAAATCTTGGGCTGATTTTAATTTTTGGGTGAACTATCCCTTTAATGATGCATATCGAGACAAACATCTCTACTATTGTTCATACTGAGGGTTAGGGGTTTAAACATATTAAACTTTGACTAATGTTAATATTAAGAATTAAACTCACATTACTCATTGTATGGTAGTTAATGGTTTATTTTCAAACTTTAATCTTAATTTTAAAAAGTAGAAAGCCAAACACAGGTAGCTCACAACAAAGTTTGATTTTAGTCTGTACATTCAGTGCTTCAGGCTGTATTATTCGCAGTAGTTTGAACTTAAGTGTTCCAAAAAAACCTGATGTCCTGACCTAATGTCTGAGTAATATCAATTAAGCGCTGCCTTGCGAGCACTGTAATAGCTTGCGAATCAAATGCAATGCAGACGGAGCGAGTTGTGTGGTATCATGCGAATCCAGTGCAAGGGATCCCTCCATCAACACGTGGAGGAGAACAGAACAGGTGGCCTTCAGCCAGAGGGGATTTGGAAGCACTCACAGAAACACCCCTCTCATTCATCTCACTGCACATACTGTTCTTGGTTTAGTTTTTCACCTCAGACTGCACAGGTTCCTGTTCTCACTTCAAAAAAAGAAATAAGTACTTTGCCCAACTTAAAACAGAGAATGTAATTGAGTCCCTCCTCTCCCGCTATTAATGCACTATACACGTAAGAATAATAAACCATCTAAAATGTTTTAAATAATCATACTACTAAATTTTTATATGATTTGGTGATTTAAATTATGTTTGCGCTATCACTGTAAGGAGTGTCGCTTTAAATGGTGTTTGCTCTTTGACTTTGAGGAGTGTTATTCCAGACGAATGCAATCCGTCACAGTTCTAATTGCAAGAAAGAGTGTGTCAAAATGACTTCCTAAACTGTACATTTTTAGCTTATATAAAAAATGTAATTCTGCATGTACTCACTCTCATGTTGTTTTCGTGTGTCTCACACTCATTTGAACGTCCGTTTTTGCTACAGTATGCGATTCATGGTAAATCTGATAATCAGATAGTCATTGTGTCTCTTCAGAAGACTTTTGGATTTGGATTAGAAACTCGATTAGTTATTTTTACAATGCTTTTATGACATTTTTTGGATCTTTTTGATCCAAAGTTCCACTGGCTTGATGCCTTAAGCGTCAATACTTTATGATGCCCGCGGCACTGGGAATGGACTTAAATGGAGGGACAAAAATCGCAGGTTTTATAACAAATATCTTCATTTGTGTTCAGAAGCTAAACGAAAAAACATATAGGCTGAGTGCATGGCTTCTGTGCTATTTTGCGTGCATTCGACCATTCAGCGTACTGCTGTCACAGGAAGCAGACAAACTGGCTAAACCAACCGTCTGCTAGCTGTCTCACATCACCAAAGTCAGCTAAATCCCAGCACATAGAGACTCTTTTACCTAGATATTATCACATAGAGACTGTGTCTGTTCCCCGAATTAGTAAATACAAAAAAACATCTAAACCATTCAACAGTAAAAATTTAATTGATGTCCAACAAATAAACAACAGATATAATACAGATGAACAATTGATAAAGCTTGGCTTGCTGAATATTTGATCCCTTTCTCCAAAAACGCTTATTGTTAATGATATGATTTTAGAGCATAGCTTAGATGTGCTGTGTTTGACAGAAACCTGGCTAAAACCTGACGATTACATTACTTTAAATGAGTGCAACCCCCGAGATTATTGTTATAAACATGAGCCACACCTGAAAGGTAAAGGGGGAGGTGTTGCTGTAATTTATAATAATATTTTCAGTATTTCTCAGAAGTCTAGTTTCAAATATTATTCTTTTGAAGTTTTGGTGCTTTATGTAACGCTGTGTAGTGTAAATGATAAAAATCCCGTTTGACATTTGTGTTGGCTACTGTATACAGGCCACCAGGGCACAATACAGACTTTATCAAAGAATTTGCTGGTTTTGTATGAGAGTTAGTATTAGCTGTAGATAAAGTACTAATTGTTGGTGATTTTAATATCCATGTAGACAATGAAAAAGACGCATTGGGATTGGCATTTAGAGACATTCTAAACTCTATTGGAGTTAGACAACACGTATCGGGACCCACTCATCACCTTAATCATACTTTAGATCTAATAATGTCACATGGAATAAATGTTGATACTGTTAAAATTCTGCAGCAGAGCGATGACATCTCAGATCATTACCTAATATCATGTATACTTAATTTACCTAAGGCTGCAAAGCCATCCCCCTGCTTCAAATATGGCAGAACGATAACCGCTGTGACTAAAGATTGCTTTGTACATAAACTTCCTCATCAGTTCCATCTCCTCAGAATTACAGATAGCCAAGAGGAACTTGATGTTGCAACAGAAACTATTGACTCTCTCTTTACTAGCACTTTAGACATAGTTGCTCCCCGGCGCTTAAAGAAGATTAAAGCAAATAATCCAACGCCGTGGTACAACGAGCACACTCAGGCCCTTAAAACAGCAGCCAGAAAAAGGGAGCGCAGCTGGAAGAAAACAAAACTGGAGGATTTTCGCAATTTGTGGAAAGAGAGCATGATTGCATATATAAAGGCCATAAAAACTGCTAGATCTGCTTATTTCTCAACTCTTTTAGAAGAAAACAAACACAACCCTAGGTATTTATTCGATACAGTGGCTAAATTATCAAAAAATAAAGCTTCAGCTTCTGACATTTGTAAACAACACGGCAGTAATGACTTTATGAACTTCTTTACTAGTAAGATTGATAATATTAGGAATAAAATTATAAACATGCAGCCGTCTACTACAGTATCACTTCAGACAGAGCATTGTAGTGTCACCGAGGAAAAATTACACACATTCACTGCTATTAGGAGGAGAAGAATTGGCTAAACTTGTTAAATCATCAAAATGTATGAACATGTATGCTTGACCCTTTACCGACTAGGCTACTAAAAGAGATGCTTTTAGAGCTCATAGGTCCTCTGCTTATTATTATTAATTCATCCTTGACATTAGGATATGTACCGAAAACTTTTAAGTTGGCTATAATTAAACCACTTATTAAAAAAACGCAACTTGATCCTAAAGAATTAGTCAATTACAGGCCAATCTCGAATCTACCGTTTCTATCAAAAATACTAGAAAAGGCTGTGTCATCACAATTATGTTCCTTTTTAGAAAGAAATTGTATATGTGAGGGTTTCCAGTCAGGATTTAGACCGTATCATAGTACTGAGACTGCTCTAATTAGAGTTACAAATGATTTACTCTTATCATCTGATTGTGGTTGTATCTCTCTATTACTGTTACTCAATCTTAGCGCTGCATTCGATACTATCGATCACAATACTCTTCTGAATAGAATCGAAAATTATGTTGGCGTTAGTGGAACTGCTTTGGCATGGTTTAAATCGTACTTATCTGACCGTTATCAGTTTGTAGCAGTAAATGAAGAGATGTCACACCGTTCACAAGTTCAGTATGGAGTACCGCAAGGCTCAGTGTTAGGACCGTTGCTTTTCAGCCTGTATATGCTACCACTGGGAGACATCATTAGGAAGCATGGCGTTAGTTTTCATTGTTATGCTGACGATACTCAGCTCTATATTTCCTCACGCCCTGATGAAGCTTACCAATTCACAAGATTAACGGAATGCATGGCTGATATAAAAAAATTGGATGAATAGTAATTTCCTGCAACTTAATTCAGATAAAACTGAATTTTTAATTATTGGACAGAAAAGCTCGACAAGTAGTAACCTAGAATACTGTCTAACACTTGATGACTGCTCTGTCAAGCCCTCATCGTCAGTGAAGAACCTGGGTGTGCTCTTTGATACCAATCTTTCATTGTAAAATGAAACCATGGTAAAACCGCATTCTACCATCTTAAAAATAAATGTCCTTCTCAAAAAATTAGCATATGTGATAAAAGTTCATTATTTTCCATAATGTAATGATAAAAATTAAACTTTCATATATTTTAGATTCATTGCACACCAACTGAAATATTTGAGGTCTTTTATTGTTTTAATACTGAAGATTTTGGCAAACAGCTCATGAAAACCAAAAATCTCAAAAAAGTAGCATTTCATGAAAAGGTTCTCTAAACGAGCTATTAACCT
Organism: Pseudorasbora parva; assembly: GCF_024679245.1. Classification (NCBI taxonomy): domain Eukaryota; kingdom Metazoa; phylum Chordata; class Actinopteri; order Cypriniformes; family Gobionidae; genus Pseudorasbora; species Pseudorasbora parva. The sequence continues at coordinate 45,897,787 of NC_090176.1, forward strand.
AATCATCTGAATCAACTAATTAACTCTAAACACCTGCAAAAGATTCCTGAGGCTTTTAAAAACTTCATTACTCAAAACCGCAATCATGGGTAAGACTGCCGACCCGACCCTGTCCAGAAGGCCATCATTACCCTCAAGCGAGAGGGTAAGACACAGAAAGACATTTCTGAATGAATAGGCTGTTCCCAGAGTGCTGTATCAAGGCACCTCAGTGGGAAGTCTGTGGGAAGGAAAAAGTGTGGCAAAAAACGCTGCACAACGAGAAGAGGTGACTGGACCCTGAGGAAGATTATGGAGAAGGACTGATTCCAGACCTTGGGGGACCTGCGGAAGCAGTGGACTGAGTCTGGAGTAGAAACATCCAGAGCCACCGTGCACAGGCGTGTGCAGGAAATGGGCTACAGGTGCCGCATTCCCCAGGTCAAGCCACTTTGGGCTACAGAGAAGCAGCACTGGACTGTTGCTCAGTGGTCCAAAGTACTTTTTTCGGATGAAAGCAAATTTTGCATGTCATTCGGAAATCAAGGTGCCAGAGTCTGGAGGAAGACTGGGGAGAAGGAAATGCCAAAATGCCTGAAGTCCAGTGTCAAGTACCCACAGTCAGTGATGGTCTGGGGTGCCATGTCAGCTGCTGGTGTTGGTCCACTGTGTTTTATCAAGGGCAGCGTCAATGCAGCTAGCTATCAGGAGATTTTGGAGCACTTCATGCTTCCATCTGCTGAAAAGCTTTATGGAGATGAAGATTTCGTTTTTCAGCATGACCTGGCACCTGCTCACAGTGCCAAAACCACTGGTAAATGGTTTACTGACCATGGTATTTCTGTGCTCAATTGGCCTGCCAACTCTCCTGACCTGAACCCCATAGAGAATCTGTGGGATATTATGAAGAGAAAGTTGAGAGACGCAAGACCCAACACTCTGGATGAGCTTAAGGCCGCTAACGAAGCATCCTGGGCCTCCATAATGCCACGCCGCATTGAAGCATTAATTTCTGCAAAAGGATTCCCGACCAAGTATTTAGTGCATAACTGAACATAATTATTTGAAGGTTAACTTTTTTTGTATTAAAAACACTTTTTCTTTTATTGGTCGGATGAATATGCTAATGTTTTTAGATAGGAATTTTGGGTTTTCATGAGCTGTATGCCAAAATCATCAGTATTAAAACAATAAAAGGCCTGAAATGTTTCAGTTGGTGTGCAATGAATCTAAAATATATGAAAGTTTAATTTTTATCATTACATTATAGAAAATAGTGAACTTTTATCACGTATTCTAATTTTTTGAGAAGGACCTGTATATCTAAATTACGGCACATGCTTTCAATGCAAAATGCTGAACAGTTAGTACATGCGTTCATGAGCTCAAGGCTAGATTATTGTAATGCTCTACTGGGTGGTTGCCCTGCTCGCTTAATAAACAAACTCCAGCTAGTCCAAAATGCAGCAGCTCAAGTTCTTACTAGAACCAGGAAGTATGATCATATTAGCCCAGTTCTGTCAACACTGCACTGGTCCCTATTAAACATCGCATACATTTTAAAATCTTACTTATTACTTACAAAGCACTAAATGGTTTAGCTCCCCAGTACTTAAGCGAACTCTTAACACATTATACTCCATCACGTCTATTGCGGTCTCAAAACTCTGGCCAGTAGATAATACCTAGAATATCTAAATCAACTGCAGGTGGTCGATCCTTTTCCTATTTAGCACCTAAACTCTGGAACAGTCTTCCTAGCATTGTTCGGGAAGCAGACACACTCTGTCAGTTTAAATCTAGACTAAAAACACATCTCTTTACTATGGCATACACATAGCACATTTTTAACTTTCATTATTCAAATCAATTGACTGATTGTTAGGCTGCATTAACTAGGTCAGCCGGAACCGGGAACACTTCCCCCCACCTGATGTACTCTTTATATCATAAAGTGAGTGGCATCTACGCTAATGTTGGTCTCTCTGTTTATCCCGAGGTTTGCTGCAGTCGGCCGTGTGTGTGTGTGTGTGTGTGTGTGTGTGTGTGTGTGTGTGTGAGTGTGACCAACGCATCCTGGAGTGTCTGCTGAGACCGTGTCAATTGGTGTCTCCTCTGAATTTGCCTCACCGGCACGTCATGCTCAAAAACCCGTCTCGGGCGCAATAATTCTGATCTTTCATGTATTCATACACCTGTAATGTTGCCAGAATAATAATCATACACGGTGTGATATGCCAGAGGAGGCCAGAGGAGAACTGGCACCCCGACTGAGTCTGGTTTCTCCCAAGGTTTATTTTTCTCCATCATGCCCTGATGGAGTTTTGGTTCCTTGCCACTGTCGCCTTTGGCTTGGCTTGCTCAGTTGGGGACACTAAAATTATGATCAAAGTTATTCAACTAATTATACAAATACAATTTATGAAGTAGGTTTTAATTAATTCTATAAACTATAATACAGATCTGCCAACATTTTCGCTATATGATAAATTAAAATAAGCTGATAACATCACTGTTTTCTCCAGAACGACTGTACAGCCAAATCTAATTTTGTTGCAATATTATCCTGTTTAACACTGTGAAGCTGCTTTGACACAATCGTGATTGTAAAAGCGCTATATAAATAAAGTTGATTGATTGATTGATTGATTGATTGATTGATTGATTGATTGATTTATTGATTGATTGATTGATTGATTGATTGATTGATTGATTGATTGATTGATTGATTGATTGATTGATTGACAGTGTAACATGATCTAAGCACGCAGAATAATAGGCTATACATTTTTTGTTGTTGTTTTTTTTTAATCACGGCTTTGAACAATTACATAATCGTATCCATAATCGTAATTGCGATTATAAATTTAATTGTGCAGCCCTAGGCCTATTCTTATTAATTTAATTTAAGTTGCTAAACAGTTTAAAGTTAACCAAACAACATGGAAGAATTATTTATAAATAAACATTTCATTATTTCATTATGAATTCAATAATTATTTAAATTATGTAGTCATGCCTAAACTAAAATGCACAACCTCTTGTGTATGTATGTATGTATGTATTTTATTATTTATTTATTTTAATTATTTATTTATTTGAAGCTTTTATGACCCAAGTCACCAAAAACATACATGCTAAATTAATGGTGTGTAATAGTTGGTCTTAAAATGTTACGTCCTTTATATTCAAGCACAGCATTATTTCAACATTTGAAATTAAATTTAAGAGCTGCGTAATAACTTGACTTCCCTAATGTGCCTCTTCAGCATTTAGCGTTCAGAAAGAGCAGTTTTGGCTTGCATGGTTTGCTTCTGATATTTCCAGCAGTCAAGCTGTGGAGAAAACTATGACAAAGCTTATAAGCAAACGTTCTTGGCCAGTTATTATGGCTATACCTCTTTCTGTTTATGCTCTGCTTACATCAACAATTACAGCATATTTGTTCAAAATCCATACAGGATGGCAAACATGCTAGCTCATACTTTCCCCTCCTCTCAGAATCGCTGCCAGACCTCACACTTTGTAACTTACTGTTGACTCGGCTAGCTCCGATCACTCACCTCATCAAAGTATAACTTTCATTATGTTTTGAGTTATTACTACTGTGCTCATTAATTGTAACCCCCGGCTCTTTTAATAGCACTGAGATTCATTATTGTTCAATGTAATATGCCCAGAGCCTGAACGATGCACTTTCCTCTACAAGAAGATTCAAATTTATAGTTATTGTCAAAAAAGAAAAGGAAGAAAGCAAAAACCTGGCATCTGTTCTTTTTGGGAGTGGTGTGGTAGACTTTCCCTAATTCATCATGGCCCTTTCATGTATTACATACTAAGTTCATAGAAAAATAAAAAAACGATGGCTACACCTTCTACAAGGAAAAATTCCTTCAGCAGAGCGAATATTGGCCAGCCCTTCCTTTCACGCTCCTCTATGCCAGATTCACAGAGCTCTCATGCAAAAAGAGCTGGCTTGGACAGACTCTAGGCTCTTTCATCTCAACCCTGCAATATATTTAATTACTCACCTAAATATACATTTGAAATAGGGGTGTGACATGACCAAAGAGAGATGTGGCCCAGCCTGGCTGAGAATTTGACAGGCGTCCAGACATTAAATGGATCAATAAGAGTCTCTGTCAGTTAATGTAACTACCAGCTCGCTGTCAGATGAACCCAGAGGTTAATGACTGACTGCTCCTAAATCCTAAAGGCGGATTAAGGCTGCACGATTAATCGAAATTCAACCGCAATCACGGTTTGTCTTATGTGCGATTATGAAAGCGTAAAGGGGTCATATCAACTTTCCCTTGGGTTTTGATATGTAAAAGGTTATGGTAATGTAAGAATATCCTGTAAGTTTTAGAGCTGAAAACGTCCTTGTTAGTCAAAGAAAAGCTTTTATAGACAACAGGCCCAGAAAACGATCAATTTCAGAATATGCATCACCTTGACATCATGTGGTGAAACACCGCCTCTACAGAATAATAAGCATGCCTAATTCAGAAGCCCCGCCCACTGACTTGTGGATCTGTTTGGCTCGTGCTAGCCAGCAACAACAACCATGCTGAATAGGATAGCAGGATATTGAGCTATTCCTGGTTGTGGAAGAACAGTCGCTGCATAAGCTTCCTTCTGATTCTAATATTCGAAATGTGTGGTTGAACTTTATTTTTAATGAAGTTCCAGCTGAGGTGGGAAGACATCGTGTTCACTTAATTTCACTGTGGAATCATTGTAAACAAGATACAGGTTGAGCTGGATTTGCAGACATATTGAGATTAAAACACAATTTTGTGCCTTCTATATTGGATCCGACAGGAATGGTGCAACACACTTGTGTGAGTAAAATATGTTTTTATTATGTGATTGTATCGCATTGATACAGCTCGTTTTGATTATGTGTACGTGTCTTAGCACAAGAACAAACCTTAGCACGCTGTCACAGGCTGGAGAATCCTTTATTTGTTGGTTCATTGTGATTCGGGATCAGAGTCAGACATGGGGTGGCAGTGGCTCAGTGGTTCATGTCAGTTGGCTACAAACTGGAATAGTGTTGTCACAATACCAAAATTATGACTTCGATATGATACCAAACTAAAATACCTTGATACCGATAGTAAATCGATACCACGGTGAAGCCAAACAGCAAAAAAACAAAAAACAAACAAACAAAAAAAACAGTAAATGTAATTGATTAATTTGACGACAGAATTTAGTCATTGTTTTATTTTGTTACTAAAAATTCACTTGGCCAGCATGTTCCTGCCCTGGTTTTTGACTATTCCCTCCTCTTATTGCTATAATAACTTAATGCTAGCGTGAACATCCTTACAAAGAGAGATCACATTATCAATCATGTTATCATTCACTAACCTTTCACTTCTCAACAGTTTCAGATGACCAAAAATCTTATTTCATGATGAGTAATTCTATATTTTTTAAATGTAATTTTATAATTAGAATATAGATTTTTAATTCTATCTTTGGTTTTAAAAATAAGCAAAAAATGCAAATTACAAACAAAATGACAAAAACACTTATTTTTCAGCTACATTAGGTTCATTTAACAGTAGCACGTCAATAAGGAAATTAAATAATCAAATATAAAACTACTTAGTCTTCACTCTATAATTTAACTATACACTGATTCTTAATAAATATATTGTAGTTATTTAGCCAAGCATGCGGTGGTTTTCTATTTTTCATTGTTGTTTGATTAACATTAATCACACAGAACGTTAGGTCCAGCTTAAAGGGGGGGTGAAATGCTGTTTCATGCATACTGATCTTTTTACACTGTTAAAGACTTGGAATCCCATACTAAACATAGACAAAGTTTCAAAAGTTAAGGTGGACGTTTGATGGGAGTATTTCTTTGTCAAAAATACTACTTCCGGTTAGTCATAAGTTTCGGCAAGTTTTTTGAGATCATGCGTCCCCATTGACGTTAGTGGGGGCGGAATTTCCTTGTATGGGCCTTACGGACAATTCTACCGGAAGCGCGTGAGAGAGAGCGAGGGAGAGAGCGAAAGCAACAGGCTACGCCCATCAAAGCGCTGGCTTGTAGGATGCTAAACAGGTGATATAACCAGTAGCTACTGACTTACCCACTGATAGGCCGGCGGTCGATCTGTATTAGCACTTTCCTCACGCGACGGGCGAATCACTTTCCTCACAGAGCGACTCACTTTCCTCACGCGGCAGGCGAATCACTTTCCTCACTGAGCGAATCACTTTCCTCACCGAGCGACTCACTTTCCTCACGCGGCGGGCGAATCACTTTCCTCACTGAGCGAATCACTTTCCTCACAGAGCGAATCACTTTCCTCACAGAGCGACTCACTTTCCTCACGCGGCGGGCGAATCCCTTTCCTCACTGAGCGAATCACTTTCCTCACAGAGCGAATCACTTTCCTCACGCGGCGGGCGAATCACTTTCCTCACTGAGCGAATCACTTTCCTCACAGAGCGACTCACTTTCCTCACTGCAGCGCGCTGCTGCACACGTCATTATTTAGCTCCACTCACACGACACGCCCCCACCCGCTCGGCTTTTTTCGGAAAGACTCGGAACAGCGCATCTGTCTTTACCTGAGTACTCGCCAGACCGTGCATTTTTACATATTTTTGACCATTCAAACCCAAACAATAATCCGGACGATTCGTTTTTATAGTATTCTATACAGTGACGAAGTCTATGTCAATAGGCACTGCATTATAATATATTTTATTATTATGAAAATACCCGTGAAGGTTTGAAGAACTCAAATACACCATATATTGTCTCAGTCATGTGTTTATTGTCTTTAATCATGTTTAATCAAAGTGTTTCTATCTTCTTTTTATTTAACTCAGCTACACAGCACTAGCTTCACATTCGGGATTGCCTGAAAACATCATTATATTACTTTCTGCTAGTTTCTGCTTGAGGGTGCCCTCTGGCCTCCAGTATTAATGAAACATGAGTGTGTTTAGTGCCCAGCAGTGCTCACACAGTCCCATTTTTTTGGGTAAAAAATAGGAACAATCATACTTCTCTAAATAAATATATATGAAAATCAATATGTTTTTTCTCCAGTGTACAGTACATAAGGATTTATTCCCCCACAGTGGATGCATAAGAGGTTCATATGTTTTATAATATAGAGAATAATCGCAATTAGATATTTCCCCCAAATTGTGCAGCCCTAACATGGATAATGCCAGACAGGACGTGTACTGTCATGAACAGAGGAAGAAACAAGACAGATTTTAACCTGGTGAGACAAACTATATGGATAGGAAAGGGAAAATAATAGAGGAATATTAATGTGAAATATGAGGCTTTTGGACTCTCCTGCCAGTATATTTCTGGGAATGCAAGTTTTCCTTTGGACAGAGGAAAAAGAAAAGGAAAAATTATACTTTCAGAACAGTCAGAAGAGATTTGGCCTGATAAGATAAATTAATTAGAAAACTACTTGAGTTGTGTATATCTTTTATATTGTTATTATTTTGAAATACTTTATCCTATCCCAGTTTCTTTGTTTCGAGACAATATATATATATATATATATATATATATATATATATATATATATATATATATATATATATATATATATATATATATATATATATATATATATATATATATATGTATATATGTACATATGTATATGTATATATGTGTGTGAAACTTATTTAGCACCTTATTTATTGTATATATATATATATATATATATATATATATATTTATTTTTATTTTCAATCCAGAAAAAAAAGAGCATAAATGAACTACTAAAGCGGTGTTTTAGCCTTATGTTATCGTTCTCCAGCAACTTATTTATTGTGTTAAATGCAACAATCTATTTATTCAACATAAGTGTCTTTTGATATAAAAAACAAATTGAGTAGCCTATTTGTAAACTGTTCTTATACAGTGGGTACAGAAAGTATTCAGACCCCCTTACATTTTTCAGTTTTGTTATATTGCAGCCATTTGCTAAAATCATGCTAAAATCAAGTTTTTTCTCATTAAAACACAGAAATGTTGACATTTTTGCAGATTTATTCAAAATTGAAATATCACCTGGTTCTATTCAGAACCTTTGCTGTGACACTCATACATTTAACTCGGGTGCTGTCCATTTCTATACCTATACAGATAGTTCTATACCTTCATTTGAGTCCAGCTGTGTTTGATTATACTGATTGGACTTGATTAGGAAAGCCACACACCTGTCTATATAAGACCTTACAGCTCATAGCGCATGTCAGAGCAAATGACGATCATGAGGTCAAAGGAACTGCCTGAAGAGCTCAGAGACAGAATTGTGGCAAGGCAGCTCTGGCCAAGATTACAAGAAAAAAATCTACTGCACTTAAAATTTCCTAAGAGCACAGTGGCCTCCATAATCCTTAAATTTGGGATGACCAGAACCCTTCCTAGATCTGGCTGCCCAGCCAAACTGAGGTATTTGTGGAGAAGAGCCTTGGTGAGAGAGGCAAAGAAGAACCCAAAGATCACTGTGGCTGAGCTTCAGAGATGCAGTCGGGAGATGGGAGAAAGTTGTAGAAAGTCGACCATCACTACAGCCCTCCACCATTTGGGGCTTTATGCTAGAGTGGCCTGCCGGAAGCCTTTTCTCAGGGCAAGTCACATGAAAGCCTGCATGGAGTTTGTGTCGATGGTGAGAAATAAGATTCTCTGGTCTGATGAGACAAAGATAGAACTTTTTGGCCTTAATTCTAAGCAATATGTGTGGAGAAAACCACCCACTGCTCATCACCTGTCCAATAAAGTCCCAACGGTGAAGCGTGGTGGTAGCAGTATCATGCTGTGGGTTTTTTTTTCAGCTGCAGGGACATGACGAATCATTATCTTTCCCTTGACCTTGCAATCAAGGGAAAGATAAATGCGGCCAAGTAAATGAGTTAGTTATGAGTTAGAATAAATTAGTTATTTTTATTTATTTATTTAATTAATTAATTATTAAATTATCTCTTGACTATATTCTGGCCCGCCATCTAATGGCAAATTTTTTTTGGCCTGTGGCCAAATATACTTGGCGGCCCCTGCTCTAGATTCTGCAGGCTGGGAGTTTTTAAAGGGGGGGTGAAACACTCAGTTTCAGTCAGTGTCATGTCAATCTTGAGTACCTATAGAGTAGCATTGCATCCTGCATATCTCCGAAAAGTCTTTATTTTTTTTATAATTATATAAGAAAGATGCGCTGTTCCGAGTCTTTCCGAAGCAGCAGCAAAAAACGACTAGAGCAGGACGTCTCTATGTGGTACAAGTTATACACTAACTATATAATATGCTTAGCGACTTGTGTTATTTACATTTTTACACTTGAATTATATCGTCGTATTTTTGTCTTTGAAGGTGTACATGTGGGAAGTGCAGTTGTGCACGTGTGTGTGTGTGTTTACGCGTGGTTTGTGTAGACAATTGTAGTAAGCGGACTGGTTTTGCACGGCAGGCTAGTGTTTACATAGAAAGACACGGAATAGTAGCACATTTGAATGAAGAAGCGCGCTTATTTAGTTCAACATATTTCCCCACTCTTTGTGTATTGTTGTTTGGAGTGCTTTTACAATACACAAACATAAAGTTACACATATAGTGGCCAGCTAAACAAATGTACACGCACTACACATCGCATGCTCCATTGATCAATTAACTATACGTGATCATGTTTGGGCTACTTGATGGGCATAGGCAAAAACACAGACATTTGAAGCAGTCTCACTCACCGCCTGCGGTTCTAACGTTGGGACCTTTATCGTTGGGACTGCTCCATCCTTCAGCATTAGGCGATCGGAAAATCCGGCGTCGAGCTGGGCCTTGTTTATGAAACAGTCGGCACCGAAATGCAGTGAACAGACATAAACCTTTGCGCAACTCAGTTGCTGATCCGGAAAAGCATATTCCATCCACTGTTGCCTTAACGCTGGGTTTTTTGGCAATCTGTACAGGACTGTCTTGGTCTGGCAACCAAAAACGCACTTTTTTTGGTGACATTGTTAATTTCTTGAAGTCACATCACCTGTGCAGCGCAGCCTACGAGCCCCGCTTTGATGGGCGTAGCCTGTTGCTTTCGCTCTCTCTCTCTCTCTCTCTCTCTCTCTCTCTCTCTCTCTCTCTCTCTCTCTCTCTCTCTCTCACGCTCTTCCGGTAGAATTGTCCGTACGGCCCATACAAGGAAATTCCGACCTTTTAACGTCAAGTGGACCCATGATCGAAAAAAACTTGCCGAAACTTATGACTAACCGGAAGTAGTATTTTTGACAAATACTCCCATCAAACATCCACCTTAACTTTTGAAACTTTGTCTATGTTTAGTATGGGATTCCAAGTCTTTAACAGTGTAAAAAGATCAGTATGCATGAAACAGCATTTCACCCCCCCCTTTAACTCAATCTACTTCAAGTCACGTCATTCTCTATAGCCTCCTTCAGACTGTCAGACTGAAATCAGAACTGTCAAAACAATTTTGTTTTGAGTTACATGTGTAAAATTAAATCCTATACTGAAATCCTACTGGAAATCAGGTTCAGTCTGAGTACTTTGATCAGATTTTGCGTGTTTATGTGACTTTCTCACGCCACGTGAAGCATAAATGCCAGATATTGTTATAGAAAACAGGCTGAAAGTTGCTTCAGAAACAAGGTTGTGTTGTGGCAAAGTTCTGGTCAAGCAGGAAATGAAAATACAGAATGTTTTGAAACCGGCTGAAACGACAAAGCTGAATGAAGCCACAAATACCAGCCTCATACGGTTCTGCTACTGCCTCGGAAGAAGCAGTAGTGCAGTGTGCGGCGGCTGCACAATGACATGTTGTAAATGAGACATTTGTATTGCAAACCTCTCCAAGTGGCAGTTGTTGTTGCTGCTACTTTTGGCATAGAAACCAATGCAGGTATTCAGATCTGAACAGTTGCATTACACTGTGTGGACGGTCAAACAGATCAGATTCCTAAAAATGGTATTTGGGCTGACAGTAGAGGTGTTCGATTCCAGGTTTTTTGGAGTCGACTCCGATTCCCGATTCTACTGTAGGAGTCTACGGAATTGACTCCTCGACTCCATTTACTTTACATTAAAACGGGGTCAGAAATAATAAAAAATTGCAGTTGTTACACTCTTAAATCCCCCCCCCCCCCCAACACAAATCCTTAAAGGTCCCATTCTTCGCGTGTTTTCGAAGCTTTGATTATGTTTACAGTGTGCAATATAACATGAGTTCATGTTTCGCGTGTAAAAAAACACAGTATTTTTCACACAATTTACTTATCTGTACAGCGCTGTTTCCTCTGTCCTAAAAACGGATGATTGTTTCTCTGTCCTAAAAAAAAAAAAAACAGTTTCCTCTGTCCTAAAAACCTGATTGGACAGCAGCTTAGCGCACTTTGCCCGGAAAGGTCCCGCCTCTTACCATAACGGGGAGATGTAAGCGCTGAATGTGCTCTTCTCCACGTGAGAGTGCAACAAGACCACGCCCCCTTTTTTGCGTGTTCTTGTGGGCGGAGGGTTAGTCAACAAACGGTTCTAGTGACGTCATTACATCCCTGCACTTCCTGCTGTAGTCCAAACCGGCCGTTCGCTGTAGGCTTTGAAAGGTAACTTCTGTTAAATAAAATATCACGCTTGGCATTGAACTTTGAGCTTAATATATTTTACAGGTATTATTTATGCTCTAACAGCAACATTACACACTAACTAAAGTTTGAAAGATGGAATCGTGAAGAACGGGACCTTTAAAATCCCCTTATTAAAACACTTTTAGCGTGGCGGTCAAAAATGTGTCCAATTTAGCAATGACTTGATGAGTGGTCTTGCTATCTAGCTGTTGCCAATGCCTAATTTACTGAGGGAAAAGTCACAAAAACAGCTGTTGTCGAGTGATAGCGCTAAATGCACGTGATGTCATTCTTAAAAGGTGAGTTAAAGATACTAAATACTAAAATACATACAAAAATGTATTCCTTTATTCTTGATTTTTTTTAATGGTTAGTTTAATGATTATGAACACAAGGTTGAAAACCAAATCTATACCTATATTTACATTTAGATTTACATTTATGCATTTAGCAGATGCTTTTATCCAAAGCGACTTACAACTCAGGAGTACAGGAAGTGATCCGTCAAGAAGAGGCAAAGAAACACAAAAAGTGCCCAAAATACCAAGATTTGTACACTGCTCAGAGTAGCAAAGACCAGAAATGGAAAGAAGAAAGGAGAAATAGAGGGGGAACGAGTTTTTCTTTTTTTTTATGTAAGATTAAGTGCTCATGGAAGAGATGAGTTTTTACCTGTCTTTTGAAAGAAGCGAGTGATTCTGTTGTGCGTATGGGGGACGGAAGATCGTTCCACCAACCAGGAACAATGAAGGAAAAAGTTCTAGAGAGGGATTTCATGCCTCTCTGGCATATTAAATATTGCAATATATAATGAAATATTTATTGCATTAATATACCATCAATTAAACTAAAGCTAGCATAGAGAAAGCATTTGCATAATTACAAATGAAAGTCACTATGACTTCTCTATTTCTAAAGTGAGCTGCATTACATGTAGGATAAATGTGTGTGTGACAAAGTTTCTGCGACAGCTATCTGATGCGGTGTACTATGTAAGTGTCTGATTTCCTCGCTTCATTTCATTCTCTCCTTGCTTATATACTGCACTCAACTGCCATGAACCATATAAGGATTAGAGAATCTGTTAACAAGCGAGTGATTTCAGACACAGCAACAGAGTCGACACTGAGAGTCGATTCCAGTGCTGGAGTCGACACCGGCTCTGGGCTATTCAGAGTCGAAGAATCTGGAGTCGACTCCCCATCACTAGCTGACAGTCTGAACAAAGCTTAAAATACACAGCTGATGGGTTCCTGCTGTATCAGTAGCCAAGTAGCTGCTTAACCTTCATATACTTGGCCAGAATTTGCTGTAGCAGAAACCCTTCACCTTTCCCAGGTCCACCTGTATGATCACAGCAGCGTAGCAGATCTATTCTAACAAGGCCAAACATATCAACATTGCTATATCCATTACAATGCCAAACACTCAAAGAGTCACGACAAAACTATGATAATGACACAAGGAAACAATAAATGAATTTTCCAGCTGATAAACAATAGAAACCAATAATAATCCACCCAATTTTAGGTGGATTAAGAGCTCAAGCATTTAAAGTGAAAGATGACGTAACTGCCGCATGTGCTTATAATAAAGAGCATTATCATGATTCGGTGTGGACGCTAATATAGTTATCTTTAGAGTTATTCTTCTTGGTGTGAACTGGCCTTTATTCAGTCAATTTCTCCATTCAAAAAGGTATTCTTCTTGATATTAAAGATGAGGGCATGTGCAGAATGTATTAAGCTAATATCTACAAACAAAACACTATTTATTGACATGATTTTATTGAAATAAGTATACAGACCAGCCAAAGATAGCAAAGTATTGACTCAACCAATGATGTGACAATGAGGCAGGATTGTCTTGTGTTTTTGAGAAATTCAGTTGCAATTCAATTTGGCACATAAATTGCACACATTACCTTTAATATTTCATGATTTCATACATCAGATTTAGCACCTGTAGCTGTAAAAATCTAGGGACATTCAGATATCTAATGATAAAAAAGGTATTATTATTGAATTTAAGGGGTTTGTGGCAACCGACTGACCCTTATCTATAACCTGGCCTGTTCCTTTTAATTCACCATAACTGCAAGCATGTGTGAGATACATTACTGCTTTAAAAATAGTTCTGCCTCTAACCTTTAATATAAGAAAATGAGCTTGCTTTTGTTATCTCAAGGTCCATAGGGCTGCATGCAATCACTTTAATAACTTGCATTCTTGGTTGGCGTTGACAGCCAACAAGTCTCGTAATCATACGGTGTAAGACATTAAATACTATTTTTCTGTAACTTTAAATTTATGTCTGTTGATCATTATCATTGTAAGTACACTCTCTCAACATTGTGTAAACATTTCTATTTCTAATTTCATGCTATCAGACTTTGATAGCCTCAGTTTTTTTTAACCTACAAGCTTTGAATCCCTAAAGATTACAGCATTTTGTTTGGAATAGCATGTTTCTAAGCGACACACAAACATCTAACTAAGGACAAAGTCGCTTGTTTACTTACAAAAAGGAAAAAAGCTCTAATGCTGTGCTCTAATGGAATTCCAACGTCCTTGTGCAGTTTCCCTGCAGTCACCTGGGAACACGAGCCTGTGAACATGCGTTTGGAGAGGATCTGCTGTGATTCACACTCCCACGCGCTGGCTACATTCACACATTAGGTGTTTGGGCCTGACGACTGTACTAACAGGTGTGACTTTTAGGATGAAATAATGTCTGTATGGACAGGTAACCAAAGGCAGTCTCTTATTCTAACTCACAGGTAATGTCTGTAACCACAGAGACATAATGTTAGTAAATAAAGAAATAAAGTGAATTTTAAGGATTTGTTTGAATCCTGTATGGCTTTCATGGTAGCAAACGATACATTTTTATGTGTACTTGTGTGGAAAATGAGGACTGGGTGTGTTAAAAGCTTAAAAAACAAGATTCATAAAAGTAGTTCATATTACTTTTACTCTAGTATTTAAAGCCATCAGAAATGTAAGTTTAAGTACAGATCTCTTTGATGCATTTATTAGATTTTAATACCAGGTGTAAACAATTATTTGTTAATTTCAGTGATCAGGGTTGAGTTTCCCAAAAGCATCGCAAGCAGGGCTTGAAATTTAATTAACTTTTTTGCACACCAGCCACTGTGGCAAGGGGTTTTCCAAAGTAAATAGCCACTCAGCATTATCACTGACCACAATTTTGACATCGATACCAAAAATATATAGATATTTTAATATTATCTCCTAATTTGGCAGATGTATATTAGGCGGCTGTCACTTAAAACCATGACGCATGTACTGTTACACATATGTTTACATTCTCAACTCTTTGCATTAACTTAAAGGTGAACTATGTAGTATTTTTGCAGTAAAATATCCAAAAACCACTAGGCCGGTGTTATATATTTTGTTCAGTTGAGTACCTACAATATCCCAGAAGTTTCCAACTATTTGTAAATTGTGAGAAAATTGCTATTTTACCTAAGGACAGGGACGTTTCAGCATTGCATTTGAGGGAGTCGCCTGTCAATTGCGTCCCGTCATAATAAAAGTCCCGGTATTCGCGAGGCGGGTATTTGTTTAACAATCGCTCCAGCAGCTGTGCTCAGGTCCATAACACTCGGTCCTGCTCTGCTTTAGACTACAGTAACGTTAATAACCGCATGCATGAACGGGATTTCTGCCTGAGTCCTATTTTTCACCGGCTGTGATGAGAAGACCACATCTCCCAAGATGCTGCGCTCACACTTTGTCATCAAACTACGATTTGTTTTGAATAGGCGCCCTCCAGTGGACAGAAAGCTCCATAGTGCACCTTTAAAGCCTAACTGACTGTCGCCAAGACTGGCATTTTGACATTATTTTGAGTGTATTTGGCTGTTTAGGTGCAATAAGTAGAGAGAAAGAACTAAATTTAGTATTGGGAGTACTTGTACTTTATGTGCGCACACTTCTTCTTTACAAATCTGTTACTGAGTAAAATTATGCACAATCCTACGTCGAAATTCAAGCCCTCTTACAGCAGCAATATTTATCTGGAGCAAATTAAATGAGGGGAGGCAGGTTTGTCTGATATCTCACAGTCAGAGAGATGAGAGAGCGAAAAAGTGCAGCAGATATATTGTGTATCTATTCTATGGAAAATGAGAATTAGAAGCATTTCAGATATTTCACTATCGATATGTTACAATGCAGTTAGTTTATCATTTCAGATGCCTTTTTAAAAGATTACAAATGAATAATGTATGTATTATATATAAAAGCTGGTAGGAGTGACTGTTACACGTCACCGCTGAAATCCACTCACATTTGGCAGGTTGGCGGGTGTTAATGTCGAACACTGATCGTAAGCCTAAGTAGATCGCAGATTTCATGAAGACTTGTAATATAATGTATATAGTTTTTTCATGCTGTTATGGTGCATTTAGATCTTTTTTAAGCTTGAAAGAACCAGTCCACATCCTTTGCAAATGCATGTAAAAGATTGACTAAATATAGCCTTTTGTGTTCTGGAGAAGAAAAGAAGTCATATACTGTAGGTTTACAATTGCAATGACTAGGGTGAGTAAATAATGGTAGATTTTTAATTTGAACTATCCCTTTAAGTTTAAATTAGTGAGTTCTGCACTCAATCCAAACACAGACTCCAAATATAACTCAATAGCACAGAATGGAAGAAATGGATGTTATGCAATATTATGACAAGATTCAGAAAGTTAAGCGAGGAAGTTTTTAATAAAGGGGAAAAGAAATCTTTTGACCGTAGGCCTGTCCAAAGCCTGTGATCTGCAGTAATTAATTTCATGGTGGAGAATGTTCTGAACCCCCTACAGTTGTTCAACGACACCTCTTTTCCAACACAAACCAGACGTCTCCAAAAAACACTTCACTAGGGACCGTGTTCCCCCAGTGAGGTCAGCTGTACTTGATTCCGACCAGCTATTATGTTTGGTTGTGAGGCGAGGATAGTTTCTCCAATAAAATTTGATGATAATTTAGTCCATCTCCTTTGACAAAGGGGACAGCAAAGCAAATTATAGCCCCACCCTTTAAGACACCCTGACTTGGGCCAAAAACTCAGCATAGAGCAGATTGAGCTTGGCCCGTAGACACTCCAGATGTGTCATATAGAGAACATTTGGTCTTTTTACAATCTCAGTGCTTTTCCCTCCATTTCTCACTCGATATCCTCTGTATCCCGTGAAGAACTTGAAACAGCATGCTATTTTTTCCATAGCGGCTTGCCAGATTTAATTTCTCTGATCTTTGCATCCCTCTTCTAGTCGTGTCGTTTCAAGAATAACTTGATGTGGGAAAATTCTGAAATCTGAGCAAATCCCTAACCCTGTTTAATATGTATTAAACTTTGTCATGTAACTCGTTTGTGCTTGAACATGTCTCAGAACACTTCTTGTTTTTTTTAACCCCATGCTTTTCAAAGATTGTATATGGCCTCAGATTACTTGTTCATGTACCATTGTTCCTGGTTGGTGGAACGATCTTCCGTCCTCCATACACATGACAGAATCACTCACTTTATTCAAAAGACAGGTAAAAACTCATCTCTTCCATGAGCACTTAATCTTACATTAAAAAAAAACTCTTCCTCCTCTATTTGGCTTTTCTTCTTCCCTTTTCTGTTTTTTGCTACTCTGAGCGAATCTCAACAAATCTTGGAATTTGGGGCACTTTTTGTGTTTCTTTGCCTCTTCTTGACGGATCGCTTCCTGTACTCCTGAGTTGTAAGTCGCTTTGGATAAAAGCGTCTGCTAAATGCATAAATGTAAATGTAATGTAAATGTTCAACATTCACGGCTCGTTAAACATCACACACTATTACTTTATCTGGACAAACTCAGTATCATCAGAAAGATTAAAGACTCCAGCTTCGATATTTGAACATGTTTATGGTAACACTGGGTTGCAGTGACATTCATTTCTTAATTTATGTCAGGAGGGCATTATTAGGGGATCACGTGACCCACTGACAGGAATGGCCGCTTGAGTCTTGAGCTCCGCTACTCGGCGTCGATTAATCATCCGTTCTCGGCACTACCACGATATATTTGCTTCCTGTGTTCATTTATTAGTGGATGATGGCTAAACGTCAGCTTTTACCAGCCTCTCCGGAGAAGAAACGGCTGAAAGATCCTGATAACGAAGCGCTGCGCGTCATGATGGCCGACGAGCTAAAACTACAGCTTGGCGTCGTCAGGGAAATTTTCAAAGAGGAATTTCAACCGATTGCTGAAAGAATTGGTTCCCTGGAGAAAGAGATACGAGTAATCAGCAACAACTTCGATAATATTCAGACGGCAGTTCGGAAAGTTAAGCAAGAGTCGGCAGAAGTTAAGCTGGCCGTGGACGCACTTCAAGACAAGATGGCGAGACTTGAAGACAAGAGCCGTCAATGCAACATACGTCTCGTTGGTCTTAAAGAAGGGGAAGAGGGAAGTGACCCCGTGGGTTTTATGCAAACTCAACTACCCATCTGGATCCCTTCCCTTAAAAATGGACCGATAGAGATAGAAAGGGCACATCGCATCTATACCGGTGACAACAGCAGAAAGGGTCCGCGAACATTTATCTTTAAACTGCTACGTTTTCAGGACCGAAACGCGATCCTAAAAGGAGCCCGCGCCGCGGGTCAGATACTTCATAAAAACAGCTCTCTTCTCTTCTTCCCGGATTACAGTAACCAAACTGCCATGAAAAGACGTGCGATGAACCAGTCGAGGAAAAAACTCACGCAGCTTGGAATATCTTCCTTCTTGATTTACCCCGCTACGATCAAGGTGACGGATCGCGGATCGACTTCTCTGCTCGAAACGCCAGCTGAAGTGGATTCTTATGTGGACCAACACCAGGCATTCGCTACACCTCTGCCCACAGGAGATGAAACGCCAGCCGGAATGTTCATAGACGCCAGCAGCCCGTGACCGCTATAAAAGGATATAGAGGAGGCTCGTCTATCGCCGCAACAACGCCGAGCACTACTTTTGAAACTGTGATGCCGAGTCGGCTTGGCCTTTAGGACTCGAGCGATCGACTGTTACTATGGCCACGTATCCAGACGAGTTTATTGTTCTGGCAGGCAGGAGAGTTCGTTCTAACTCTCTGCTTTCTGCCTTCTCTTTTATTTTTTCTTGTTGTTGTTCATTTAAAGTTCCAGATGCCATGAATTATCCATGTGAGTCCACAAATTTTGTTTTATATTCAGAATGCATGTTACGACTGATTTATGGCTCTTAATATAGTATCTTGGAATGTCAATGGTTTAAATGGTGCCATTAAGAGGACCAAATGTTTAGATTATTTAAGATCTAAACGCGCATCTGTTGTATTAATACAAGAATCTCACTTAAAAGCCTGTGACGTACATCGTTTTCAGAATAGGCACTATAAATTAGTCTCTTTTTCTTCATCTGCTAATAAATCTAAAGGGGTCCTGGTTTTGATAGCGCGCCACCTCCCCTTTTCCATACATTGTTCTAAAAGTGATGCAGATGGGCGCATTACTTGCGTATTCGGCACATGGTCAAATATTAAATGCGCATTTATTTCAGTATATGCCCCCAATGAATATGATAAAGAGTTCTATCAACAGCTTATCCGTATCATTCTAAGTATTAATGACTACCATTTAGTGATAGGCGGGGATTTTAATACTGTGCATAATCCCCTACTTGACAGGTCTCAAATATCTCACTCTGATTCTGCCTCTTCAAAGTTATTTAATGATTTTATAAAACAGACCAATGTGTGTGACATTTGGCGACTGAGGAATGATAGTGCCAAAAACTATACGTTCTTTTCGGCCCGCCACAAATCCTATTCACGCATTGATTATCTGCTTATATCCCCTGCTTATATCCCCTTTATCGATAACGCTGATATATTACCCCTTCTTCTTTCAGACCACTCCCCGGTAACTTTATGTCTTCTTCCATTTTCTGCTCCCTCTGGGCGTAAGCGTTGGAGGTTTAATACATCCCTACTGCATGATCAAGATTTCCTATCACAACTCCGTACCTCCCTATTAGAGTTTATTGAACTGAATAGGGGTTCTACGAATAATCCCCAATCTTTATGGGAGGTAACAAAATGCTTTATCAGAGGGAAATGCATTGGGTTCTCTTCTTTTCGTCAGAAATCTAGGAATGGCCGTAGAAATGAGTTGGAAAGACAAATTCAAGAGTTGGAGCAGAATCTTAAAAAAAACACCTATTGTCAAAAGAAGGTCAAAGAACTAAATGCACTTAAATCGGAGTTAAAGGGATTTCTTTTTCACAGAGCTGAATTTATTATGCATCGAACAAAGCAAAGTTATTATTTCAACGGTGAAAGACCAAGTAAATTATTAGCATTACGGATCAAACAGATGGAATCTAGAGCAAACATAAATGCTGTAAAGAATGACGGTATTTTATGCACCCAACCTGAAGATATAAACCAAATTTTTAAAAATTATTATGAACAATTGTACACTTCTAATTCTTCTATAAACTATGAGCAACAAAAGTCTTTTCTGCAAAAGTTTCACCTTCCTAAAATTGATGAACACCATGAGATGATGCTAAATTGTCCCGTGTCGCTTGAAGAGCTAAAACTGGCCCTGGACACTATGCCAAAAAACAAAGCTCCAGGTAGTGACGGAATTCCCCCTGAATTAATTTCTGCTATCTGGGATATAGTATCACCACTTATTCTAAACTCTTTTAATTTTGCAATTGAAAATGGAGCCCTGCATAGGGACCAAAACACAGCTCTCATTACCCTTTTACTTAAGAAGGGCAAGGATCCCACAGAATGTGCTAGCTACCGACCTATTAGTTTAATTACCACCGATGCAAAACTTTTTGCCAAAACTCTAGCTCTTCGATTGGGTAAATGCATAGATAAGATCATTAACTACGATCAGTCCGGTTTTCTTAAAAATCGCTTCGCATCCGATAACATTAGGAGACTGTTACACATCATTCATAGATCAAATTCTTACACGGCCTCCTCCGCAGTCATTTCACTGGACGCGGAGAAGGCCTTTGATAGAATCGAATGGAGCTTTCTTTGGTCGGTCCTGGAACATGTAGGGGCTGGACAAGGCTTTATTAAAATGATTAGAACTCTTTATAATAGCTGCTCAGCCCGTGTTCTTACCGGCTCCTTAGTATCTCTACCTTTTCCTCTTGGTCGGGGTACCCGCCAAGGATGTCCACTATCGCCTTTACTTTTTACTTTATCAATAGAGCCGTTGGCTCAAGCAGTACGTCAGTGGTCAACTATTAAACCCATTATTTGTGTAAACACTTTGCATAAAATCTCTCTTTATGCTGATGACATTTTGCTCTATGTTTCCAATATTTCCACGTCCGTTCCTGAATGTTTAAAACTTTTTGAAATATTTGGTTCTCTCTCGGGTTACAAAATTAATTGGAATAAATCAGCCTTAATACCTCTTAATGACTCAGCGAGACAGGAATCTAATAGCCTGCCTCCCGTGATCCCCATTGTTAAACAGTTTACATATTTGGGAATCACCATATCTCATCCAATTAATCTTATTCCTAAATGTAATTATCAAACCCTTCTGAATAAGATCAAAGAAGATTTAGAGAGGTGGTCCCCCTTATGTTTAGCTCTTCACGGAAGAATATCCACTATTAAAATGAATGTGCTTCCTAGGGTTAATTTTTTATTCTCCATGTTACCGTTAGCACCTCCTGAGTGTTTTTTCAAAGAGCTCAGCACGGCTATTTCTAGATTTATCTGGAATAAGAAGAGACCCAGAATCCGACTCAAGACAATGCAGCGTAAGAAACTGGATGGGGGTCTGTCATTTCCTGATTTCAAATTATATAACTTGGCGTTTCAAATAAGACCAATCAAGACCTGGGTCAATCCTGATTCTCTGGTTCCTTGGCGAGATTTAGAAGTGAATATTACCCATCCTGTTCGCCTACAAGATCTACCCTTTTCAGGTATCTCCAAATGCTCTAAGAAAAACTATGGACCAATTGTCGAATACTCCCTTGATGTGTGGAAAAAGATTGAGAAAATTATGGGAGGTCCCTTTTTATACACCAAATTAACACCATTATGGCATAATACTGCTTTACGTACTGGTAACAAACCCTTTGTTTTTAAAGCTTGGTCCAATCTAGGTGTTCACACCCTGAATGATATTTTCGGTGACGAGGGCATCAAATCATTTCAGGACTTAAACATAGAGTTCTCCTTACCTGGATTTTCTTTCTTTTTATATTTAAGATTGAGGTCAGCCTTGAAAGCTTATGGCGTCCCTTGGGTCACTGGCGTCTTGCCACATCCTCTGTGGGAGTGGCTAGACCCTGATACCCCCTATAGTGGCTTAGTTTCCAAGGTCTATAATTCAACTCTTTCATTGCAATACTCTTATATTCCAGCCGTCTACTCTTGGGAAAAGGAAGGTTTAGCTAAACCTGATTGGGCTGTGGTATGGGCCAGATGTTTCACAGCATCTAAGAACCTGGCACACCAAATGATTCATTACAAATGTATTAACAGAGCTTATATCACTCCTAGTATATTATATAAGATGCATTTTAGACCTAATCCATACTGTCATTTATGTACGACATCTACAGTAGGTTCTTATTTGCACATGTTTTGGGAATGCCCAACAGTGGTTCCTTTCTGGACTTTTGTTTGTACGACTCTTTCTGACATTCTACACGTTAATATACCTCAGGACCCTGTGATATTTCTGCTTTTAGACGATTCCGCTCTCCAACTAAACGCTCACCAAAACAGGACCATATTGGCAGCAAGCACTGCTGCCAAAAAGACTATTCTAAAACTATGGATAGAACCATCCATCCCAACAACTTTCCTTTGGCTATCCTACTTCAGAGACATTGTCTTACTAGAAAGTACCACTGCCAAGCTCAACGGCGCAAAGGAAAAAACTATTCAGAGTTGGACAGAAATAGCAAAGATATTATTAGACAAGCTGAAATGTTGACATTCTACCTTTTCTTTTCTTTCCTTCATTTCATATATGTGTATACATATGTATATGTACTATTTATTATTTATTATTTATTATTACTTATCTATCTAGTTTATTACTTACTATTATTATTATTTTTATTTTATTTTTATTTTTTATTTTTCTTCTCAATGTGAACTGTTTTCATGGCATCTGTCTGTATATAGTTCATTGGAGCTTTGATATGTTCCTGGAATATGAATAAATTTTAAAAATTTTGATCCAAAAAAAAAAGGAGGGCATTATTATCGATCCATTATGAACGATATTTTGAATAGATTTTCACACGCACGTTCATTCTCTCTCGCCTGCACTGGCTCATTTGTGTTCACAGAGATTGCAAAGAACAGCTTTCAGTTTAGCTCTTAGTTCGAAAGTGCTCATATTTGAAGAAATACGGACATATTATAACATGTTTGCAAAATATTTAGTCATACAGAATACCAGAATATGTAGCATTTTTGCAGTGAAATATCCAAAAAAACACTAGGCTAGTGTTATATATTTTGTTCAGTTGAGTACTTACAATATCCCAAATGTTTCCAACTATTTGTACATTTTGAGAAAATTGCTATTTTAAGGACCGGGACGTTTCAGCATAGCGTTTGAGCAAGTCGCCTGTCAATTGCGTCATATCTACGTTACCCTCGGTTTTATTGGGCAGAAGCGCTTTTCTCTTAGCAGTGTGAACATGTCACAGCAGTGCTGAGCGAACGCACAGAGTAACGTCATAACATCATTTTAAACACACTTAAATGTATATGATAAACAGAGCTGCTTTACCTTATAATCATGACCGGAAAAAGCGGAAGTGTGCGTGCCAGGCGACTGTGTCCCGTCCCGTCATAATAAAAGTCCCGGAACTCGCGAGCCGTGTGTTTGTATAACAATCGCTCCAGCGGCCGTGCTCAGCTCCACAACACTCGGTCCTGCTCTGCTTTACACTACAGTAACGTTAATAATCACATCCATCAACATGATTTCTGCCCGAGTCCTATTTTCCACCAGCTGTGAGGTGAAGACCACATGTCCCAAGATACTGCGCTCACACTTGGCATCATCAAACTATGCCTTTGTTTAGAATAGGCGCCCTCCAGTGGATGGAAAGTTGCATAGTGCAACTTTCATGATATGCGTCATATATCAGTCATCAGGCGTTCATTTGCTCTCTGATCTGCCAATCTTATGATATTGCTCAACACCGCCCTCGCATGACGCGCTCCTCCTGTGTGGACACTTCCTCATTCTGGCTCTGTGAAGAACGAGACTATTCTACATTTCGGTTGCCAGGAGAACGGTACTTACCTGACTTCACTGTGCCAAGTGTAAAGTTTTCTCGAGGGGGGGTTATTGTGTAGGGTTGTTTTTTTAGGGGTTGTGCTTGGCCCCTTTAGTTCCAGTAAAAGGAACTCTTAATGCTTCAGCATACCGAGACATTTTGGACAATTACATGCTCCCGACTTTGTGGGAACAGTTTGCGGATGGCCCCTTCCTGTTTCAACATGACTGTGCACCACTGCACAAAGCAAGGTCCATAAAGACATGGATGAGTGAGTTTGGTGTGGAGGAACTTTGAATGGCCTGCACAGAGTCCTGACCCGATAGAAAACATTTGGGATCAATGGAGTGGAGACTGCAAGCCAGGCCTTCTCGTCCAACATCAGTGCCTGACCACACAAATGCACTTTTAGAAAAATGGTCAAAAATTCCCATAAAAACACTCTTAAACCTTCTGGAAATCCTTCCCAGAAGAGTTGAAGCTGTTATAGCTACAAAGTCTCCCATCCAGTCGAAAACCTCACTGTTCGATATTTGAACATGTTTATGGTAACACTGGGTTGCAGTGACATTCATTTCTTAATTTATGTCAGGAGGGCATTATTATCGATCCATTATGAACGATATTTTGAATAGATTTTCACACGCACGTTCATTCTCTCTCGCCTGCACTGGCTCATTTGTGTTCACAGAGATTGCAAAGAACAGCTTTCAGTTTAGCTCTTAGTTCGAAAGTGCTCATATTTGAAGAAATACGGACATATTATAACATGTTTGCAAAATATTTAGTCATACAGAATACCAGAATATGTAGCATTTTTGCAGTGAAATATCCAAAAAAACACTAGGCTAGTGTTATATATTTTGTTCAGTTGAGTACTTACAATATCCCAAATGTTTCCAACTATTTGTACATTTTGAGAAAATTGCTATTTTAAGGACCGGGACGTTTCAGCATAGCGTTTGAGCAAGTCGCCTGTCAATTGCGTCATATCTACGTTACCCTCGGTTTTATTGGGCAGAAGCGCTTTTCTCTTAGCAGTGTGAACATGTCACAGTGCCTGACCACACAAATGCACTTTTAGAAAAATGGTCAAAAATTCCCATAAAAACACTCTTAAACCTTCTGGAAATCCTTCCCAGAAGAGTTGAAGCTGTTATAGCTACAAAGTGTCCCATCCAGTCGAAAACCTCACTGTTCACTGCGTTGCTGGAAATCGCCTGCTCTCCATTGAAATGAATGGTATAGTGTTGATTTGTTGCTGTGTGTCACTTGTAGTGTGAACGGAGCTTTATGAAACTTCTGAAAGAGCACTGTATGCATCAAAACACAGGAAAAAGGAGCAGAAACAAATGATACAAGCATTGCTTATGCACATTGCTTATGCAGAAAAGAAAAAAAAATAATATTTTCAATATTTGTTCAAAAAGGGTTTTTTTTTAGTTTTTTTAGTTTTTTTTTACATTTACCTACATTCAAGTGTTGATAAAGCAAGAATAAAACTGTTACAGTCATGTTCAGATTGTTTTGGTTTTCACTCATCACATGAACGGAGACATGTGATGTCCCCCACCCCCCGTCATAATCTGTTACCGTGGTCATTCACTTATGTTAACACCTGATTGTAATTTGTTCATCATTAATCTGTGTATTTAGATCCTGCTTGTTGTCTGGTATTGTTTATGTGTGTGTTACACATGCTGTTACAGCTATCTGCTTTGTCTATTTTGTTACAATAAATCACATAATATGCCTTTAGTTTAGTTTTTTTTTTTCTTTTAGAAAGACTTCAGATAATGTACTGCTAAATGAAATACTGCACTGTTGATGGGCCATTTAGGCAGGCATACATGTTATAATGGCTTTGAATAATGGCTATTTAAAAACTAAAGATTCATAACAAAAGAATAATGAGGATTACGTCTCATACATTCAAACGTGTGAAACGATTGTCGAGTGAGCACATTGTAGCATTAATTGAGCTGTTCTACTTGCCGGACCAGTGGCGTAGCACTAAATTTTGGGCCCTGGGTACAAACCATCTTGCTGGGCCCCCGTACCATGTATGTGTATGTATAGAAAACCGACTTCCCTGCCTCGGGCCCTGGTTACTCAGTACCCTTTATCCCCCCAGTCCCACGCCCCTGTGCCGGACATTAGACAAAAGACTGCAAACGTGTCTTCAGGCCAACAAACTTCTTTGATAAAAACATCTTTAAAAATAATCCAAACATGGTCTTAGAAAATGTTTCATAAAATTCATAGTTTTGGACATAACAGCCTCAGATTTTAAATAAAGCATGACCACACTTGTGGCTTCACTTTAGTTATAAGTCCTTATACTACAATCACCTAATATTTTTATTAGGGCTGGGCAAGTTAACGCGTTATCGCGTTAACGCATTAATTAATTAACGCCAAGTTATATTAGGGCTGCCTGTAAGCCAAGGGCTTGACATTCTTTGTCTGGGACAAATAAAATATTTTAAAATAACCAGAAACGAGAGAATGAATCAGATTTTTGTTGTAGTTATTATTATATTCAATTTAAACAGCGATTGATGAGTGTATCTCTGCCTCTGGTAACAAAGTCGCGTTGAGGCTCACGCTGCCTGTCTCTTCTCAGACATTCGTGGAGATCAAAACAAGTGAGCAGCAATATAAACTCACAGAAGAAACATACTGGGGTAAAACTGAAATTTTTGTAGTTGTTGATATTTATGATTTATGATATTGTTAATAACACAAGTCAACTTTGCAATCGTGAATTGTGTAGCCTAGTTCAAAGTAGCCTAATTAATATTAAGTTACTTAAATTTTAGATCCAAACAACCATTTTTGTTTAATTTCACCCATGATTTCACCGACAAAAATAGTTCCAAAAGAAAGCAACACTCAGAGTGGTGTTTTGTTCATGAATGATTCAGCGTTTTGAATGAATCGTTTGATTGAACGACTCAATAACTCAGAGGATTTATTGACGATGTGTCTCAAATGTAAGAATTTAACATGAAAGATGATGCATACATTTAATAAAATTTTTAAAAATGGCCTTTATAAAATTAAATAAAACCCTGGGGTGAATATCACAAATATGCAGATTTAAGTCGGCCTATGTAAAAGCTGACAGAAAATTTTTATTAGGGCTGTCAAAATAACACGTTAATTTCGGTTAATTAATCGGAGAAAAAATAACCATGACTTTGACCATGAGCAGTTCTCGCCACCATTCATTCAACTGTAAAATGAAGGAAGGAGATGAGAATGCGCTGGCTGGATCATTAATTTAATTTAATTAATCACAGAGTATGTAATTAAATAGATTATTTTTAATAAAATTGACACACCTAATTTTTATACATGAAGAAAAATATTTTAAATATTAAAAAATATATATTTTTATGTTTTAGCCTATATATCTCTATATTAATAACTGTCTGAATAATTGTGAGTATTCAGCTGTAAACTCTCAAGTGTTGGCTTTCTAAATATATATTGGTTATGTGTATATTCAGAATAACTTGTGAGCAGGACATCTTATTTGTACATTGAAATATTCTTGATTACTCGAGCTGCACTAATCTGCCCTTATTTAGTTGAGGTTTGGTTATTTAAAGACTTATATTGTTGGTGTGATTTTTACATCATAAAATGTCATACTTTAGAAATAAAAGGCATTTTTCTTTCCTGATATTAGCCCTCTGGCTTGAATGCTCTGTTTCAAGGGGCGTGTCTGCTGTGAGACTTCAGTGAAAACACCCACTGTTGTGATTGGCTGACATCTTTGCATTTGAAATGAGTACTAGATTACCATATGTGGCGGAGGGGGTGTGATTTAGTGAGGCCTCCATGCAAGCACTGCCAGCCAGTGAGCCCTCGTGGACCAGAGAGACGATAAAGATTGCTGGGAAAGTTATATACTGAGTTGTTGAGAGCGCTGTAAGCCCGAGTTTATTTTGTTTGTATCTGAGAGTTCTGAATAAACAGTCCCAGTCATGCCGACCTCATCTTCCTCCTTTGAGCATTTAGTAGCCTAGACAGGCAGTCTGTTGATTGCATGAATTCAGTGATCTCGTGTAGGCATGTGCCGATATCAATTTTTCATGTTGCGATTAATTGATGAAGTTTTATCACGATATACGATATTATCACGATATTGAAATAAGTTGCAAAAAAAAAGTGTTGCCATAGCATAACAGCTTTAAGAACTATTTTTGTAAGAACAAAAATAACTGAATGTTTTAATACAATAATGCACCAAAATATATACAGCTCTGGAAAAATAATTAAGAGACCCCTCATTGAGAAATCAATGTTATGTGGTCTCTTGATATTTTTCAGAGCTGTAGAAGTACAATTTTCAAACAGATTAAAGTGCAAAAAAATTAGGCTATAAAGAACAACAGGTAGGCTTACAAATTACAATAAGGTCTCATTATTTAATGCATTAACTGAGATTGAGCAATAGCTACATTTGTTACAGAAAGTATAATGTTTTTGGTAATGTTAGTTAAGAAATACTGATCATTGTTAGTTTTATCTTAGGTCCATTAACAAAGTTATTTTGATTTTAATGTTATTAAACAGTAACTAAGAAATTAACATAGAATGATTCATTCTTTATAAGTATTTTTCATTGTCATTGGTAATAATGAATTAACATGTTAACTAATGAAGTCGTATCTCAGTTTTACTGAACAATAACAGAACGTTCTAATTATTAGGGCATGTTGTAGTCCAGATTAAAACATAAAAATGTTTAAGTTTGAAAATAAATAGCCTATTAAGTATTTGGTGCTTGATGAACAACATTGAGATTACAAAAACGAATGGCTGTTTTAAAAACTACACGCGTTTTTTTGTTTGTGGGGTTCCCGGGGTAACAGCCGCATTCTGCAGTTCAGTAAGCGGCACTTCAGCAGCGCGTCTCCTTCACCGGTTCAGTCATGTGCAAACGCACGTTGGGCTTGTTTATATCTGAGCGCGTGTCCCTTTGACGCAGAATACAGCGGTGTTGAGCATTTATACGGTTGATTGGCAAAGTATTCTTGAATGCATTATAAAAAAATATATAAATTGTTAATAAATTATTATTTACGATATTTTAAAGTGCCCACGATAACAATATCGTGCATATTCATTATCGTGATAAATCGCATTATCGAAAATCGGCACATGTCTAATCTCGTGATTGCAGCGTTATTTCTCTCACAAAATGTTTTGACCACAACTAACAGCAAACACTACATCGATAAGAACACAGTAATACAGAATACAGTGTGCTCTGTTGAGCATAACAGCGTCATTCATTAAAATGGCAGTTTGGACAAGTGTGCAGATGCACTTCTGAGGTGTGACAGACAGCTTCAGACTTTATAAAGAGTGTTCTTTGATCACTTTCTGTAATCATTTAAATAACTTGTTTCATGCTACTAACAGAAACGATGTGAAGTTGTTTGTTAAGTCACTGGCTTGATTCACTGATGCACAAACAGCATTAAACGATTTAGAAAGAAAGTCTGTGTGAATGATTAGCTACACATCAGAAATCACTGGTCACAGATCAGACAATTTCCAGAGAAAATAAAATGAACCCACTGGTTCTTCTGAGTCTCATATGAAGGAACTGAAAAAAGACTTCTGTTTTCATCTGTACATACAAACCGATCCAAACACTGAGCAACCGCCATGGTTTGCTCATTCAGAAGCCATGATCTCTCGAAGACAAACAGATACAGCGCTCGCATGGGCATGCCAAATTCTCTGGGCGGAGGAAAGGGAGGTAACCGTTCCTGGTATGACGTCATAACAGGAAAATTCAAGATCAGCTCGTCTGGGCTCTCATTTTCTCAAAGGCAGTGAAAGACTCGGTTTACACTGATCTAAATTTCTAGCCACTTGGGGACAATATTGAGGCTAGGGGAACTCATATTAATGTTGAAAAACCTCATAAAATGGAAATTTCATGCCATGGGACCTTTAAGAAATTCTCAATATATAATAATAATAAAGCAAGATGCCCTGTTGAAATAATGTATGTGAGTTGTATTATTAATTTAAACTGCAAATGTAAAACATTAATTAAAATGATTATAACAGATTTGGGAGGAGAATTTATATGCGAGTCAGTTTTTTGACAAGAAAGACCTCAGAGATGTGCATCCTCGCTCACAGCTTCACTGGAAGCTTCCTCACTCCTCATGCCAATGAGCGAATTGTAATGCAAGGCTGTAAAAGACTTGCAACCACCCGTAACATCATTGCCAAGCAACCACATAGCAACGCCCTGGCAACCCTGGAATTTGGTTGCAGCTTAGAAACTTTTTTTTCCCTTCTTTGCTTTCCAAAATGTCACTATGTCAAGTCTAAAAACAGGGTGAACGGGATTTCACCTAGTAGAACATGTTCTTGGATCAACATCCGTGTTGATCCTGGAACAACATTACAATCAACCAATCAGATTTGAGAGATTTAGGCTTACAACAAGGGTTGGGGGATTCTTATTCACCTATCATTCCCCTCTGATTTTAGGGGCATGTTATGGGTTAAGGGTAGATTTAGGGGTAGAGACAGGGTAAGGACTATGTTTTTGACAGGAATGTTGTACCAGGATCATCATAAGATGATAATCCAGGAACATGTCTTACTTGGCAAAATCATGTTGACCCTATTGAGACTATTCAGTTTGTTATACTATTCTAGTATTTCAACTTTATTATTATATGGCCCAAATATTAAGATGTACATTTATTATTCAAGTGTTCTATTCCAAATCCTGCCACACCTTTTGATCTCCTCAATGAGCCTCATTCTTACCTACACCAATCAAAACACTTCCAGATAAAGCTCCACCCCCTAAATACATCCCTGAGCCCTCCTAAGAGCTTTTATTAATGATGCTATAAAAATGATAGATCCCAGCTATATAAAAGCGTTGTGTTCCCACACAGCCTCAGCCCTGTCCAGTTATGAGTGGAATGTTAGTTTTGCCATGTTTACAGAAGATCCCATAGAGACAAGTCTTTTTTTTGTCATTGCAATATATGAAATGTCACAGCTCCCAGTGTGCATTGTCATAACGTTTTTTAAGAACAAAAACTTAACCAGAAGCAACACATGCAGTGGAGGTTTTGTTTATTGCAAAACAAAATATTCCATATTTATGCAATACCACCAGTGAACACATTAGCTATGAACAAACTTTACCTAGAGCAAAAGCTAATTTAAAATTGCCTTTAAAAATTATTTGCTAGTTTATCATTTACTATTAATAAAATAATAGCAAAGGGTTAAGAAATAAAATTAAATATTGCCTTTAAAAAGTGTTTGCCAGCTTATCCATTACTATTAATAACATAAAAATGCTAATGCTAATTATCACCATGAATATTAAAACATGGATAAAAAAATAATAATTGTATCACTCTTAATCCTCCATAATAATATCACCAGTCTCCAGTCATTAATATTACACTGGTCTGGTAAAGTTTTGCAGACAAATTGTTTGTTGCCACAAGATGACAAAGTGTAGCTATGGTTATCACTACACCAACCAAAGCAATTTTGGGAGTGACTATTGTATTCTGTACATACCGAACATTAATTCAAAGGATTCACACCCTCATTTATGTTTGCTCCCAAAACTTTTCAGCATGTACGTGACAATTGAATGTTCCATCCAGTAGCTTTTGCCTTGAAGCAGTAAAAAAACATTAATCATTCATCTGTCATTATTTTTCCCCAGAGCAAGTCATTCAAAATGTTTGTGTAGAGCCTCTCATCACATCTTGTAAGACCTGGGATGCAAACCCCACAATGCTCTTTTGCCAACAATTGCTCTCTTGCTCAAGGCTGCATTCCAGCAGAGGAGAGGTTCTTATTTTGCCTATTTCTAAGCACCTGTTACCTTGGAGACAGGGTAACCAGGGAAACACAGACTAGCACTAGGAGGCAATATCCTGATAAATGTACGAGACACACCCTTGGAGATGAAATGGTCAGGAATTAATCATTCTGAATGTGTAATTGAGCTCTTTGTTGAAGCATTGCATTCAGGTTGCATTAATTAGTTGCATTAACTTTTTTTTATATATATATATATAAAATAGGGAGAGGAGAGGGGGGTGACTGCCTTAAAAAAAAAAGGTCAAACTTAGTTTATTTTTAAGTCAATTTATTTTTAAAACTGTTCCTGAACATTATAACTCCAGTGTTTGTTACATTTTACTGAGAACATCTTCCAGAACCTAAAGGGATACTTCACTGCTTTTTCATATTAAACTATGTTATTCCCTTAAATAAAATGAGTTGACACATACCTCTCTCATCTGAGTGTGTGCACTTAATCACTCTGATGCGCGGTGACGATCTGATAGCATTTAACTTAGCCCACTAAGCCCAGTTCATTCACTATGGTACCAAACAGAGATCAAGTTAGAATTGACCAAACACCTCCACGTTTTCCCTATTTAAATACAGTTACACGAATAGTTGAACAACCTAGAATGGTGAAATTATGGTCAAATAAAACATGGCACTTTTCTAATACTCTGTGTCCACTATGGTGGTGCAGGAGCGCCATCTCTGGCTGTAGCTGGCGAACATGAGGGATGTCCCTCATGCCGAGGGTGGCCGCCTGCACCGGCCTCCGCTCCCGCGTCGCAGCAGCAGCCTCCACCCAAGCGACGTTGTGGAGCCGTGCACAAGCCGGCCTTCCCGCCCGTCCAGGCCGCCCCGAAGAGGGGCAAAGGCAAGGGGAAGCGGTCCTGAGACGGGCGACCCGGAGATGAGGAGGACTGCTCTTCATTAGATGCTGACCGCACCGCTTCATCTCCCGGAGGAGGGCTGGGTGGAGAATCTTGTTCCGTTTTATTTCTGTTCCCAAATTTTCAATAAAAGAGCAGTTTCTTTCATCTCCGGGTCCCCAGGGGGCTCCGAGAGTTGTGACCGGTCAAACCGGACCGGACCACAATCAACCTTCTCCTTGTTGCCAGCGGGCAGCAGCGGACGATGCACGGATGCCCCACAACCTCCGTGCGGACCCTCTGCCCATCCGTAGAATCAGGTATGTGTCGCAAAGCACACTCACACCTCTCTGTGGGCCGCCTCCACGAGACAGCCGCCCCAGACCGGTGCCTGTATTCCACCTCACTGCCCCATGGTGGGTATGCCGGTGGTCCCGATGATCCCGTTTGTTCGGTCTCTGCGAGCCTGGTAAGGTCCGTCTTGCTGGATCATTCGGACCATCAGGCTCGGCTATGAGATTCAGTTTTCCCGCCGTCCCCCACGGTTCACTTCGGTGAAAGCTGCAGACACCCATGTCCTGCGTGCGGAAATCGCAGTCCTACTGGCAAAGGACGTGATGGAGCCGGTCCCTCCAGCCGATGTGAGGACAGGC
Organism: Pseudorasbora parva; assembly: GCF_024679245.1. NCBI lineage: Eukaryota > Metazoa > Chordata > Actinopteri > Cypriniformes > Gobionidae > Pseudorasbora > Pseudorasbora parva. The sequence goes on from NC_090176.1 coordinate 45,931,113, forward strand.
TTCTACAACCCATACTTCATTTTAAGGACGATCTTGCTTCTGCGAGTTCTGAATCGGAGTTAGCGAGTTAGTTTCTTCACAGGTTACCATTCAGGATGCTCTCGCAGAAACACATTTTTGAGTGAATCCATCCTCAAGGTTTGCAGCGATCAACCTGAAGGATGCGTACTTTCATGTCTCGATTCTCCCCCGACACAGGCCGTTTCTGCGCTTTGCGTTTGAGGGGCGAGCATATTAGTGCTAATTCCTACCCTTCGGGCTGGCCCTGTCCCCCCGTGTCTTTACAAAGGTCACAGAGGGGGCCCTTGTGCCCATGAGAGAACAGGGCGTTCACATTCTCAACTATCTCGACGACTGGCTCATACTAGCACAGTCCCGGGAGCAGTTGTGCTAACACGGACATGGTTCTCAGACACCTCAGCCAGTTGGGTCTTTAGGTCAACTGGGAAAAGAGCAAACTCGCCCCCATGCGTCCGGTCGATGCTGAACTGCCTGAACACGTTTCAAGATCAGAGAGGACGAGGAGCAGGTCCTGCTGGTGGACCCGTATTGGCCCCACTGGACTTGGTTCCCAGAACTTATGCTCCTCACGACAGCCCCTCCTTGGCTGATCCCTCTGAGGAATGATTTTCTGACTCTGGCAACTTCATGTCTGGTACCTGGATGGGATGTGGAGGTCCTATACGTAACATATGGTTACATTTCCCGAAACATGCGCTAAGCCAATCACAACTCATTTCATATTTCGGAAGGAGGGGCTTTATCGAAACAGGAACTAAATGATGCATTTTAGCCAGACTGGGGAGAGAGGTGCTGTAATAATGTAAAATATTTAAAAACAAAAAAATAGAATACTTTTTTTTAAACAATCAAGCTTGAAAATGTAGTACACATGAAAAAACAACAAATAGATCATATAAAAGTTAATACAACTAGTATATTAGCCTATATACAATAGTTTATATTTGCATTTACATATAGTTACATGGTTTGTAAGATGTATATGAAGGTTCTTAGACACACATAAAAACATAATTATGAAAAGAGAGCTTTTGCATCAAATCATGAAGAGAAATTAAGATTGATGACTGCATGCTGGGTACTCACTAACCCTTATTAAGTCAGCAGCATTGTTCAGCATGAAAGTGTGTTAGGATGACATTTGGATGACTTATTGTCAGTTTAACATGTTTGTGTATGTAATGCATTACAAGTAACTCAAGTTACGTAATCAGATTACTTGTTTTAAGTAACGAGTAAAGTAAGGAATTACTGTTAAATTTTCAACAACATATCAGTTAATTTTTCAATTAAAACACAAGGTACTTTGTTTTTCTATTTATTGATGGGCATCTCTCTTGTCCTAATGTTGGGAAAAATTGGGAGTAAGTGCCAGGGGCATTGTGTGTAAACATGATGGTTACTGTAGCCCTAGATTTAATGTGTTCATGCATTTACTAATCTCACTTACAGAAAAAAATATTCCTCAAAATGATAAAATCAGCTGAATGCTAAATCGGAATACTACCCAAACCTTATATTACAACCTTATGTTATATAAAGCCCAAATATTTTTTGTACATTTAATCTCACTTTATTGACCTTTAATTATTCAGTTAAACCATAATCAAAAAGGACTTTAGACTTCTTGTTTTTATTGGTGAAGTTTTAAACCTTCTTCTTCATCATATTCTTCTGCAATCCAGAATGGAAGCACAGCTGAAAGGTCTGTTAGAGCTGCGCCCTCAACTGTACAGGCGTAAATTTGCATACATTTTCCCCAAATAGAACTTTATTTGAAATTTAATAAAAAGTCCAGCCCAGGTCAGAAAAACTAACGCAAAAGTAATGTAATGCATTACTTTTATTCATATGTAACTAAGAAACACAATTAAGGGATTAATGCAATATTGTAATGAATAGGGTTGGGCATCAAGAACCGGTTCTAACTTGGAACTGTTTAAAATGGGATTTATGCAGCCTTCAAGTTCTATTGGAATTATCGTAAAATAAGAGTTTCCTGGTTAAAAGTGGAAGTGAACACCCTTGGGATAGTTCAGGGAAAATTTTGATACTGAAATTCCCGATATTGACGGGCCACTTACTTTTGACAAATCTGTCTAAATCTGTGTTAGTGAGCACTTCTCCTTTGCAGAGATAATCCACCCACCTCACAGGTATGGCATATCAAAATGCTGGTTAGACAGCATGATTATTGCACAGGTGAGGTGAGCCTTAGGCTGGCCACAATAAAAGGCCACTCTAAAATGTGCAGTTTTACTGTATTGTGGGTAGGGGGTCTGAAAACCAGTCAGTATCTAGTCTGACCACCCTTTGCCTCACGCAGTACAATACATCTCTTTCGCATAGAGTTGATCAGGTTGTTGCTTGTGGCCTGTGGAATGTTGCTCCACCCCTCTTTTGAGAAATCAACTTTCCCTTGAGCTTTTGATATATAAAAGGTCATGATAATTTAAGAATATCCTCTAAGTTTCAGAGCTGAAAACTTCCTTGTTATTCAAAGAAAAGCTTTTATGGACACCAGGCTCAGTAAACGGTCCTGTGCTTCATACTGACGTCATTGCGCGACGAACCACCACCTCTACAGCGCGTCTAATCCAGTAGCCCCGCCCACCGACTCATGGAGGGCTCGTGCTAGCTGATCAACAACAATAAACATGCCGAGGAAGATTAAGATATTGCGCTATTCCTGGTTGTGGAAGAACACAGTCGCTGCATAAGTTTCCTCCTGATCCTAATATTAGGAGTGGTTGAACTTTATTTTTAATGAAGAAGCTCACGTGGGGAAGACATGTTCACTTCAGTTCACTGCGGAATCGTTTGTAAGAAATCTCCGGTCGATGCTGGATTTGGATCCGACAGGAATGGTGCAACACATATGTGAGTAAAACATGTTTTTTTATGTAATAGTGCTGCATTGTTATAGATCGAACAAAATGAAAGATCGTCCAAATCTTATCCAATCCTAGCCGTGGGTGTTTCCTTCCAAGTCTCCAGTGCAAGCTGTTGTATACGCAGATCCAGAGCAACCCAAACATGCTCAATGGGTGACGTCAGTGTATGAATAATCTTTTTAAGCATATTATACACCAAACTAGCCTGTATTTGACTGAAATTCCAGAATTACCTGCAAGCTAACTATATATAGCATGGTAACAACCTTAATATGGTTGTCAATGATTATGGCGCGCTAGTATATCTAATAGGCAAGAATAAACCTTCCGCCCTCCAAGGTTCCCGTTCTTTCCAACAACAAAGCACTTGAATGCAATGAGCTCGTAATCACGACTTCAGAAGTAGAACATTTCTGATAGCATAGCTCGTGAAGGCAACATAATTCCACAATGTTCAGAAGATCTACAAATATTTGTTCTTATTTTTTCCCAGTGCAGAAATAAACACATTGACATAGTGTTGACCTGATGTTTGAGTAACGGACACGCTCAACAAGTCCACAGTGAACTTTCACAGTGATGTATTGGGTTCTAATACCCCCTCATTTGTCACTCGGAAACAGTTTGCTGGAGCGAGTGCAACATTTTTGGAAGTGCAGGTTGCATGTCAAACTTCAGTGAGTGTTTAGAAAAGTCAACACAATTAACCACAAGAGATTAATCTGTCTCCACCCTCACTTCACTTAACATTCTTTCCTCTCGTTACTGTGATTAATAATTCCCACAAATACCACGCTAAAACCCAGTCATTAAACATAGACAGTCGTGCCTCGGACATCTCAGCCCTACATTTTGCAGCTTGCATTTAATTCCTAAAATGCTTTCCCTGTTCATATTTTATATAAATACTCTGACAGGCCATTATCAGGGTGGCAACTCTAAATAAACACTGTGAAGGATTCGTTTTGTTGACCCTGTCGTCAGGACTGATTCTTGTTGTGTGTGCTTGGATCAACATTAGGTCATGTTCTGTCATTTTGAGAGGTGTATTGCTGATAAACTTCTAGAGGTTATCTGTTTTGACTAGTGTGATAACCGCTGACCAATGCTACTGTTCTCTTGTCTCACTGATGAGATGAACTGGAGTGAAGGAGTGGTGTGGTTTTTACATTCCCATCATGCAGAGAGTTGACATCTGCCATCCGCTTATCCGCATGCAGTCGTCTTTTTTAAACAAGTCAGTCAAGAGAAATGTTCAGACTGTGTGGGAGATTCACAGTGATTCCTCCCTGCTGAGCTGCAGAATGTTTCGATGCGGTTTCTCGTGGTTTATGTGAGCTAGATTTTTTAGTCACACCACACAGACACACAAAATCAATGCTTTCTAAAGAATCTATTTATTTCAAGGTTAATATTATGAATTAATTAATTTTTGGACTAAAATGTATTTATAGTTCTACGTTACACTTTATACTCCAAATGTTTACTATACTCTACCATTCTTTTGAAAGAAATTAATGAAATGAATACTTTTCTTCAACAAGAAGGCATTGAGCATTCTTACTTTCAGGAACACTTTGCGGTGACGTAGTTACATGTTACTACATGTACTTACTATAGTAATAATAGTAAATTATGCATAAGTACAAGTAACTAACCCTAAATCAATCCCTAATCATAATTCTAAGTACATGTAGTTAATTAATATTACTCAGTATTTTTCTGAGTAAGTACAATGTAGCTACAATGTAAATACACCATTATGTCCAACATCCTTCAGTGCATGATCGCTTCCGGTAAGTGAGGTCAATGTACAAGATCCGGCGAAGAGATGCACGCAAGAGATCACTTCCGGCACTTGTAACAATATCGTTATTTTATATTGTAATTATATTTCACAATATTGCCGTTTTTTACTTTATTTTTAAATAATTAAATGCAGTATTGGTGAGCATAAGAGACTTCTTTCAAATACAATAAAAAATCATACCGACTCTTTTGAATGGTAGTGTATTGAATAGTAACATTAACCAAGACTAATAAATGCTGTAAAACTTATGTTCAGTCATTTAATTTCATTTTTTACTAGGGCATTAGATAATGTAAAAAAAGGAACCTTATTGTAAAGTGCTACCAAAACGATTGACCAATATTACAGTATCATCAGTTGGAACCCCAGGGCTGTGTGGATAGATTTGGACCTCATGTCACAACCCACTGCCCTCTCATGATTTTAATACACCCAGGCCCTGCTGACGCACAGCTCAAAGACTAAACACAGGACATTTCACATATGTGTGGTACGTAGAGAGTTTCCTGCTAGTTCTCCCCGTATAGTGCAGACCATATCAAATGCAAAAAAGATTACTGCACTGACTTTGAGGACCTCTGGATGCACTGACTGAGAGAGACAAATGCTCAGAGAACGTGCCTGAGGTGAATAATAGTTCACTCAAAAATCACTATGAGTTAATGATAATGCAGAAATACATAGACAACTTATTTTCAGATGGACACCTTTGGCTTTTCATAACTTTACTCAATTTTATCATATTTAACAGTAAAAACCTTACAAGATAAATGTATTTGAGAACCAATTCTGCATGACATGTAAAGATATAAAGATTTTAGAGAATGTATTTTGTTTCACTGCAGTGGCAGATATACCGTCAACTGTCTGGTTACTGACATTCTTCAAGATATCGTCTTTTGTTTCCAACAAAAGAAAAAAACTTATACAAGTTTTAGGTGAACTTTCCTTTTAATGTCTTATGCAGTGTTACTTCAAGTAAACTACTTGATATTATGGTGCTTTATTTTCTAGACACTAAAAAGTTAAGAAGTCATACTTCCTTACCCAAAAAAACTTACCCTGTGGTGTGTTTAAACACAATTATTCAATTTCGGTGCAAATTCTCTCACTTGATGATTCCAAAACTGTGGATTAAACTAAGACAATAATTGTCCCCAGTGTTTGTCTCGAACTCTGCCTTTTTAATTTTGTATTGCATGGAAAAAAGAAAATAATAGAGGGCTAGAATGGCATGAGGGTGAGTAAATGATGGGTGAACTGCTCCTTGAAACAGAGATGGAGTAAATTGGGTGTGGTGATAGAGAAATGCTCTGCAGGAAACAAGCTCAGAGTTCAGGGAGCAAAAGAGCCACGCTCATTCTCCCAGACTTTTTTCCGAATCAGTGCGGATACTCAGGGAAAGGCATCGCCGTGTCCGTCCCTCCCCTTCTGACAGTTGTTATCCTAAAGAAAAAAAATAGTTGCATAGACGTTCTGTCAAGCGCACTTGAAACGCAAAGGGAAAATTGAGAAGGCTCCATCTGAAACATCACCACGTCGCTACCACTTCCGCCCATGCTGCGCCGAACAGCGACTTAGCAGTGACTCAGATTCATCTCTGCCAAGACAAAGCCACCCCGGCACATGGATCAGCATCTCTGGTTTAATGAGCACTGCCAGTGGGGCGTCCTACAGTTTACGTCTGAAGTCTCAGCCTCTTCATTAGGCTGCGATTAATCATGTTGGCTCGCGATGAGGTATCGCTTCTGGGAGCTCCAGCAACACTAGCAGAGTTACTGGAAGCAGAACAGCTCAGCAAATAGACTTTTAGGAGGATCTGAACATGCGGCATGAGAAATGGAGGTGGCCTCAAACTCGTTTCCCTCCAGTCACGTGGCTAGACGCTCGATGATCCGGACACGGTCGATTTCACAGCAGGAACTGGACCAAGCTGACTGCGTCACGGCCACGTAATCGATCTCATTTATTATGCAAATGTTTCCTGCCTTCTCATTTAATATATATGTCTGGAAAAATGTATTGTAACACTTAAGATGATCATTTGTTAGACCATCGAACGTGCTTGAAAGTGATACCCTGAAAAATTTGTGTTCCCAGAATTTGAGCTCAGTCAGCAAGTTTCTGAGGCAACAGAACTCGGTCCTAAAGACGTGCAACCAACATCGAGCTACCATGTGCCTCTGCATGACGCTACATGTTCCTATATCTCACTCTCTCTGTGTGTTGGCCTGTATGACACTTGTTAAATATAGAGTATTGTGGCCCGGGGCAGTTAGTGAATGACGTCGGTAGTTAAAGCCCAGATTGCCTAAGTCAGCAGAAATTGGCTCCAGTAATTAAACTCAAAGGTTAAATACTTGATTGAGTGTTTTGTGCAGATCAGAATGAGACAGCTAGAAGCAAGTACTGTATCTCTACTTGTGTGGTATTCCATTGTCTAATTGTGGTGTGATGACTAGGAGAGGCTGGTGTGCATCAGACCAGTAAAAAAAAGAACTGAAAGTTAAAAGGGCTATGAAAAGTCCAGAAGGATTTGTTAGCGCTGGCTCAAGTACATTTTGGCCTGTTTTATAGCGACAGCAGTGTCTTCAACTGGTGGCCCGCTTTTCTCTTTAAGGGTGCCTACGCACTTTATGTGGGAATAATTTGTCATAAGGACATAGAGGAAATCTGGTAAACTCAGACCTGCACATGTGTGTGTGTGTGTGTGTGTGTGTGTGTGTGTGTGTGTGTGTGTGTGTGTGTGTGTGTGTGTGTGTGTGTGTGTGTGTGTGTGTGTGTGTGTGTGTGTGTGTGTGTGTGTGTGTGTGTGTGTGTGTGTATATATATATATATATATCAGTATCTTTTGATAGATACTGACCACTGCAGACCGGGAACACCCCACAAGTGTTGTAGTTATGGAGATGCTCTTACCAGCCATCCCATTTTGGCCCTTGCCAAATTCACTCAAACCCTTATGCGTGCCTTTTTGTCCTGCTTCTAACACATCAACGTTGAAGACAAAATGTTATTCACTTCACTTGTCTGTGGTGAAGTGAATCATAATGTTTTGCCTGATCAGTGTACAAACTACCATTCAAAAGTTTTGGTCAGTATAAGATTTAAAAGAAAAAAAATGTAATTAACACTTTTACAGAAAGAAAAAAAAAACATTTATAATGTTACAGAAAGTTTCTAAATCTTGGGAAATGTATCACTGTTTCAACAACAAAACAAAAAAAGTGAATCCCATCTATTTTCAACATTGATAATAATAAGAAATGTTTCTTTACCACCCCTTTAGCATATTAGAATGCTTTCTGAAATATCATGTAACACTGAAGATTTAAGTAATATATAGTTGCCATCACAGGAATAAATTACATTTTGAAATATATTAAACTAGAATATTTCAAAAACATTTAAAAAAGTCATACCAGCCCTAAACTTTTGAACAGTAGTGTATGTATAGAGCATGCTTTTTTTTAATTGGCTGTGATTGTGTCGCATTGTTCCCTATTTTTGCTTTTGGTGTGGACAGGCAAAATTATTTTCCCTGTAAAGATGTCCTGTTGGGTAAAGCTTCACCTGCATGAAGTGAGAGCTGATAATGAGCTGTAGGATTTGTCCCAATACAGACAGCCCATCCACCGCAGAGCATAGGCAGCGGCCGCAGTCAGAGAGCACTACTGGGCCAGGACACACTGAGTGAGATCTGTTAGAGCCTTATTAAAGGTTGGCGACCGGGGCTGGGTATTTTCAGACTGACGCGTTCATTTCCAGCAGGACTGTGGCTCATTGTGGAGTGGTGGGCTCAAAGCTTCACAAAGGCCACACATGCTGCGCAGTGAAATGGATGTAAACACAGTCGAGAGTTTTGGACTACTTGCAAGGTGACCAGCCAAACCACCCTAAGGGTTGGCTCTTGTTGGTGCCATGCCACCAGGCACTGACAGTGTCAACATCATTACTGTCAGATGCAATAAATGCCCGGGGTTCTTATGAGCCTCTCTGCAATGGCTTACCAGATTTGCATTTTTCTTTCTCTGGATGACTGAAGTAGACCTTCACCTTTTCTTAAGCTGGCTGGCGTGGAGTCAGATGTGTCTTAGCACAAGAGGTCATAGACTGTTCGTTCTTTAGACAAACTCAAAGTAATTTGATGGTAAGATCATTACATGAAGAGTATGAGATATATTTTGGATATTAAAGCTACTGTAGCATCAATTAATCAATATGTAGGGCGATCTTGACACACTAAATATGTTTGGTTAATTTCTCTGAAGAGAATGTAATTTTTAGTTGTGTAAATGTACCGAAAGTGAAATTTTGTCATTGTTTAGAATAAGCAAACAGACAAGGATTATACAACTTTACCTTTTAATTTCATTTATTGTCATTAAAGCATGCAGTGGATTTAGATTTGTTCTTATCTTCTGTCTTTCACATCACAGCTCAGGATAATATGAAGATTATGGTCAGTAGTGTCATGACATCCAGTGGCTCTGATGATTGGCTTGAAAAGTTTAAGCAAAGATGCCAACTGCTATTGTGATGGATGGCAATGCTGATGGATATCTTTCTCCAGGTGGAACAGATTTCCTTAGCTTGCCTCACGCTGTCCAGCTCACAAATTAACCGTGGGAACAGATGTACCATAAACAGGATAAACAAAAGGCATGTTTCTGTGACATCTTTGATTTGTTAACATATCCGAGACTTTTCCTTTTCTTATAAGCAAACTACGCAAGGTGCATAGTGATGGGTCATTTATGAATAATTTGTTCATTTCTAATAAACGACTTTGATCAAGAGGTGAGGTGAACTAATAGACTGCACAGCGTTAAGAACCAGCCAAGAAATGAATTAATCCTTTCTCCCTCTCATGATTTGGCATTGGCTGCATTATATTTTACAATTTGTTGCACCTTGCATATGGAATAACATTGTCATTTGTACTTTATGTTTATTGAAACTCAAATCACAGTATTTTGTTTGTTGAAACTTAAGCTATGGGCTATAGATTTATAAACTGAAAAATTAGTAAATTAATAGATAATAACCCCTGCTGAGCATTTCTAATGTATTGCGCCACTTTTTATGTTCTTTGTGTGTCTGCGTGTGTGTGTGTGTGTGTGTGTGTGTGCGTGTGCGCGTGCGTGTGCGTGTCTATCTTCTGTATCTTCTCCATGTTTACCAGAGTTGCTGTCCTGTCGTCATGACAGCGATACACAACGAGCTACAGGGGATTCTCTTTTTGAGTTTCTTGCAACTGTAACGAGAACATACAAACTATGGCAATAATAATATCAGGTACTTTATTCTATACTTTATTTCATGTTAAAAGCATTTAATGTGACTTTGAATACAATTTAGCTAGATCTTACTAGCCATACTGAAAGCAACAATAGATAGGCCTATTTTACCTCAGATCATGAAAAGGAATAAAGTTTGTTCAAACTGTGAACAAACAAGTCTATTCCATGAAAAAGATTGCATCAGTATGTTTTAATAATGGTAAAGTTATCTCTCTCTTTTTGGCTTTGGTTGCGAGTGCAGACGCTTAAAGGGATAGTTCACCAAAAAATGAGAATGTGATGTTTATCTGCTTACCCCCAGGGCATCAGAGATGTAGGTGTGTTTGTTTCTTCAGTAGAACGCAAATTAAGATTTTTGACTCCAACCATTGCTACTAAAATGCATGTCAGTGGGGTCTAATTAGAATTAGACCCCATTGACATGTATTATACGAGCTAAAAATCTTAATTTGTGTTCTACTGAAGAAACAAACACACCTACATCTTGGATGCCCTGGGGTTAAGCAGATAAACATCACAGAACTATCCCTTTAATTGCAGAGAGATCTTTTTGATTGGCTGTGATTTTGTATTGATTTTGACATCTCGTTTCGCATTGCATTGCATTGCATTTGGTTAGGCTTAGGCACACACTGTAAGATTTTCGTTCTTTGTTAGACAGTCACGTTTTTGTATGTTGTGAAGAAGAAAAAAAAATATTAAAAAAACAGGCCAGTATTAACGTTTGCAGATCCTCTGGCCGACCATTGACTCCATTTCAGTGCAAAAGTATAATGTAATGCCAAAAGAGGTCTGTCGTGTAGAGCTTCTTCTCATTCCTCATCCTTGTCTTTACAAGAATCATCTCACGAGAGATTAATTGAGTTGTCAGGTAATGATGAGTTAGCTGAAAACCACTGAAGACAGGAAACATTTGACAACAGACACACCCTGAAATTAAAACAAAAGCTAAATTGAAACTGAAATTTGAATTGTCAGATCCAAGTAGTTTCTTTTTAATCGTTAACCGCAAAATTGCTGTGATTTCTACAAGATCTGACAACATTTCCCTACACTTTGCTTCAGTTTTCCAGAAATCTAGGTCATGTAGAACCTTGAGAATGGAAAGACCCATCGTAGGCATGTCTAACTGTCAGATGTTTTATAATATTGTCTTTTTGTGCCTTTGTTGGAGTGAAATTCATGATTCGTCCTGCAAAGCATCAGACTCGTAAATGAAGACAGCTCCTTTGTTCCAAAGTTCTCAACTGCGGACAATGTGTTCCAATTAAAGCTTTGCCATTGTTCATGGATACTTTAATTATTTGTTTCCAGTAAAGTTGTGAACACCCAGTCATTTTAATCTGTGGGGTAAATCACAAAGGAGTCTGGCTGTCTGGATGTTTGCTGTCTCTGAATCGAAGGTGACCGACCCTTTAGTGTACATTAATTGTGGCAAATTAGAGAGAAGTTTTTAAAAAAAAATGTATCAGTCCACATACTCATCTATTTGAGGGCTCTTTGTCTGCCTAAACCTCAAACAGGAATGAGAATTATGATGCCTTTAAAATGCACACCTTGTTTTACAGGATCATATGAGCTGACAGACAGCTGAAAAGCTTTTCAGTGATTGAATGTGCACAGATTTGACAGATCCACATTGTATATCACCTAGCCAGCAGGACTTTTGTTTTAGAAACAATATGACTTAAAAGAAGTGCTTAACAGGCTCGATGTGCATGACTAACAGAGCTTAAGGTGTCCACCTGTATTCCATTCTCTACTTTTCATCCCAACCAGACCTAGCTTAGCCTTCCGACCCTGAACATCTGGCACCTGCAGAATGGTTATGAGGGAGAAAAATACTGTTTCTATTAAATACTATTGCTTTCTCATGAAACTTATTGCCAACACACACACACACACACACACACACACGTCTGGTTCACTATCTTTGTGGGGACTCTCCATAGACGTAATGGTTTTTATACCGTACAAACTGTACATTCGATCCCCCTACACTGCCCCTGCCCCTAAACCTTCCCATCACAGGAAACATTCTGCATTTTTACTTTCTCAAAAAAAAACTCATCCTGTATGATTTATAAGCCTTTTGAAAAGTGGGGACCGCTGGTTGGTCCACACAATGTAGGTGATCTCCAGTTTTACTATCCTTATGGACATTTAGTCCCCAAAATGTAATATAAACAAGGACACACACACACACACACACACACACACATAATTACTTAATCAGTTATTGATGGTTATGAAAGCAAACTTAACTTTTAATTGTTTGCAATAATCACCAGTTAAAGATTATACAAATGTATTATAGACTGTAAAAAAATATATTTATGGCTAAGTAAATAAAACAGGAAAAATGATGCATATTTTGCTTAGAATAATCTTGTAAAAGTGAAAACTCTAGAGTATTAAGTAAAATCTAAATATGTACTCAATTTTTACTTGTAAATATTAGACATCCAACAGACAAGTAAATTTTACTTGTGACTTTCTGGCATATTTACACAAATTAATAAAGTAAATGAAGCTATTTTTTTAAATTATTAAATCAAGTAAAATTTACGTAGTCTTGAAGCAAGGAATCTGCCCATGCGTGGAAGAACCGCACCCGTTGAGGGCTTCTCCAATCTGCACTGCACTCGAGTCTCGACCATGGTCTGACAGGTAAGTAATAAACAGCATTATATAGTCAAATTTTAGATTTAATTTGTTCAGTAAATATCATTTCATTCAATGGTTGGGGTTGTCATCACCTAATTCTGCATATTTTAACAGTTTGAGTGTTATTATGAGCTAATGTTAGCTTCAGAGAATGTTAGCAATATAACGTTAGCTTTTGTTAAGTTAAACAAATTAATGTGGACACTACTGAGCAAATCGAGGGAACAAACCCTTAATTTGTGGTCAGGGTATATTTCTCATGTTGTGCATCACGTGCTAGCGTTAATGTGAGTAAATGGCGTCGAGAACTTTGGAAATTACATTCATGCAAGAAGTTTTAATGTGTCTTATCTGATTTGGTACGTTAGATAGTTATGATGACATTTCGTTGAGTTCTTTTGATAATTTTTCTTTTGATAACACACGCTTTGCGTCATGTCATTCTGGGCGACAGGCTAAACAGCAAACAAATGTAAAACTCACAGACGCTCTACATGGGCTTGTTTTTATGTTAGAAGCGTTTCAGCAGTTTCAAAATTATTTTTCATCAACAAATTAGTAAAAGTAATGATGTGAATGCAAATATTAATAATAAAATATTTGCTGTTAACTGATTATTGTTTTTTGTGTCTTTTTTTCCCTTAATTTCAGAATATTTAGCATGTGTATCCAGTCCTTTGTGCATTTGATGTAAACCGGATGCGAGGGACAGAAGAGAGAGACCAACTTATGTTTGCCCTGAAGTCCACTCCGTGGTACAGTTGATTTGGGGGCTTGTTTAAAGGGATAGTTCACCCAAAAATTAAAATGTGATGTTTACCCTATAGGTGACTTTGTTTCTTCAGTTGAACGCAAAAGAAGATTTTTAGCTCCAACCGTTGCATTCTGTCAGTCATATAATGCATGTGAATGGAAACAAAATCAATAAGAGTTAATAAAACATGCAGAACAGAGAAATCCATATTAAACCCTGTGGCTCATGATGACACATTGATGTTCTAAGACACAAAGCAATCGGTTTGTGCGAGAAACCCAACAATATTTATATTATTTTTTACCTTGAATATGACTCCAATAGCCTTCAGCGCATGATCACTTGAGGTCAATGCACACGATCAGGCGTAGAGATTTGTGTGAGAGATCACTTCCGGTACTCCGTGTCTTAGGACATCTTAGTGTCTTCACGAGCCGCAGGGTTTAATATGGATTTGTCAGTGCATGTTTTTTTACTCTCATAGATTTTATTTCCATTCACATGTATTATACGACTGACAAACTGCAAAAGTTTGAGTCAAAAATCTAACTATCCCTTTAACGGTTTTAATTGTAACAGTATTCTGTTAATGTTTTGACTTGACTGACTTGATATGTTTCCATCCAAAAGCAATAATCTGCCTTGTTTTTTTGTTTTTGTGGAGAACTCTACCCTTGAGAAAACCTGTACCCTGTGACATCCATAATGTTGTGTGTAACCTTTACATTTACACTTGTATTAGTTGCATGCACATTTCTTATGTTGTATTTCAACAGCTGAGTTGATAATGAGGGTTTAAATCTAAATCTACTGTTTAAAACTGTTTTGAACAAATGTTTTAACATTTACACATTTCTGAATTTATATTTCAGGTTTTGTTTCAGTGTTTAGTTTCAAAATGTTTTGATAGAGATTAAGATGATATCTTAAACATTTAAACCTTAGTGAAGCATTACCCTTAATTGCACATTTTCACAGTATTATTTTGTCACAGTAAAGCAACATTTAATTTAATTTAAAATAACCAGCACTGCATAAAACAAGTAAAATGTATTAAAAGGATCATTGATTTAAATTAGAAAAATAGATTTACTTACTTATATTTAACTACATCAAATTTGTAAGTAAAAATTTCTGGCCAAGTTATATGTACTTGTTCACTTGTAAATTTTACTCAGCTTAGTTAAGTAAATTTACTTAATTTCCTTGGGTGTTAAATTTACTTGAAAAAAAATTAGTGCAAAAACTTGAAAAATAAAAATTGAGTAAATTCTACGTATTGTTTTTGTTTTTAAGTATATTGAATATAACTACATTAACTACCTTAATTTGGAATTGATTGAAACCTGTGACGTTATACAAAGTGGCAACCTCCCTCCATCTCTCTACTTGCCAATGCGGAAGTAATGTAAACTGTAATTCCTTAACTGGCCACTAGAGGCAGGCTCCAGAAGGGAGCAGAATCTCATTGAGCCCCATGTTAAAATTCTCAACTTTACAGCAGAAAAAAAAAACATGTTTACAGCCTGGTACAAATTGTGGTTTTGGCCTATAAGGCTATATATTTTGATCTTCATGACAACTGTGGAGGGGAGGGAATGTTTTTATAACTCATTCGTTTATGTTATATAAAGCCTTTAAGTTCTGTATAATTAAGGGCGTGGTTATACAAATGAATAGCCATTTATCTGCCGTCTATAGTCATTGCGTCACCTCAGCTCTGCGCACATCTCGCCTTTTTGCCCATTTTCTGTTATCCGTGAGTGATACACGATGACTCGCTCACAATATGGCAGCGCCCAGCTCGCCCCTACTTTAAGCTTCAGAACGGCTTATCGGAATACTATGGGTGACGTCACGGATACTACGTCCATATTTTTTTACAGTCTATGCGTTATACACAAAGTTCTTGACTTTATTTGTTTCAGTGGCAACCCTATCAACACCGAAATTAATCTGCAGCAGTGAGGTGGTACAGGGCAGTGCTATTTAAGTTGTTTATGTTAATTATTTTTGTAAAGTTATGTGCTTTGAGATATGAAGTAATTTAACGTCATCTCCAGTGGTGTTTTTTATTTTTCTATTTTTTATGTGTTTTGGAGGAGTGTAACTTTGTAGATTGCTCTGAAGAGAGGGTGGGATCTTATGCTTTCATAGTCAGCTCGCTATTGCTAGCCTCTACGAAAATTACCTTACCCTACCTTTAAGTGACTCATTTGCACCAAAACAAAAAATAACATGTATGCCTTCATCGATGAAAACATAATTTTATTTTACAACGAACTCAGACAAGCTCAGTGTAGACACTCGTTTTCCATCAGTTCTTTTTTGTGAATTGGAAAGCGTGCAAAGGATTGTGGGTGATTGAAGGACATAAAGGATGCACTTGATGTATCCTTCAAAATGAGCTGAATAAAAGACTTGAAACAAAGGCTGTCTTTCAAGGATCCTTCTAATTGAGACAGCCTTCAGTGGCACTTGGATGACGTAGCAGCAGAAATAAGCAGCTTTACTAGAAAGCAGCCTTTTGAGATGAACCCTATATATCTGTTAAAGCATAAAACTAAAAAAGTTGCAGAGGAACATTGTTTTGGAACCCTAACGAAAAATATATATATAGCAGTATACTGAAAAAATATCATGTAATACATTAGGCAATGTATTCACATATATGGGATTTCATATTTATATTCGCCAATATATATGAAAGCGCCAATCATTTGTATATTTTGCAATATATTACAGGAATATATAATATATTGTATAATACCATCAATATATTATTCCATTTATTTACAATATATTATAATATATTTTGAAGTAATATATTGGTAAATATATTTTCCTTTCATATATGCGAGTAGTGCTTCGTCTCCGGTAATTTGCATCTGTGTGAAAGTCACTAATGACAAACTTAAATCAGTTAAGCAGCTTACATGCCATTGTTTTGATTTTGACTTTTTAAATCAATAGTTTAAATATGACATTGCAAAATATTGATACTGACATTACACACAGCAAATGTGGTGCTATGCAAACAATGTTATTTAAGGTTTTTTTGTCGCTTGCAAAGACTTTTAGGTTCGAGGTTTAGTGGTTGTGGCTTCAAGCTACGTCCAACACATAGTTCCCTGGGAAATATGTTCCAACAAACCCCAAAGATGTTTTTTTATAATAAACTCACTCATTATTTAAATTAAACATTTGCAAATATTTAAAATTTCTATGGCATCTGTAATAAAAAAATAAAAATAAAAAACGTGTGAAATGCTGCAAGCTGCATCCATGCCTATACGTGCCGTTATGAAGTTAAACATGAACAAAACATTACTTCTTGTACCCTTGTCAATTATGTTTTAATTGTTTACTACTGTCCAGCAGTTGCCCTTTAGAAGGCTTGAAATAGCACACAAATCGAATGGACTATATTTATGGTATTTTTACAGTCCTTTTTGTCCAATTGTCCATGTGAAGATTAAAAAAAATCTGCAGTGTTTTCTATAGCGAAGGATAACAGCATACGCATGAGGGTGAATAATGACAGAATTTTCATTTCAGGGTGAACTATTCCTTTAATAACTGAGACTTCAGCACACCTGAATGATATTACCAGGTAAAAGAGAGGGTGGAAAGGTACACAGTAAAAGGAAGGCAATAATTTTGCGATCAGAATCTATCATGGTCTTTCATGGACAGTGCTTGGGGAAAATAACAGTGCCTTAAATGTGAGATGTATTTTCAGCCGTCTGGATGTGGATCAGGCATGTGGTTGACATGAAATCCAGACAGCAGCAAGGGGAAGGCTGCACCCTGCAATAAAATCAAATCCTGACATAGATTCTCTAGGAACAAAAAAAAAGGAGATTCCTAAAAAGTTCCTTTGTGCCTTTCAGAGACCCCTGCGTCTGTCAGACAAGCCTAGAAATGTAGGGGAACAATCGCTGCTGACTGTGATGGAGAACGATCTGTCTGCTCGCAGCCCGCCTGCAGGATTAGTTTTAAGAACAAGGTGGAGGGTGGAAGTGGGCAGAGTGGCCTGGCACAAAGGCTCTTCCTTCGAGAGCAGCCAACAGAACGGCCTCTGTGGCCACTGTGGCATTGCCCAAATGTCTCCTCAGACCAAAGGCAGCAGCCGGCTAAATTATCCAAAACATGTTTCACTGGGAGCGTTTGTCTCGTACTGTAGTTCCCATGAATAACAGCACTATTCAAGTATGTGAGGGATGTTGATGCTGTAGAGATATGCATGTCGCAATAACCTTGAAGGCACCTGACTATTAAATCTAGAGAAATTAATGCATTCCTGGGTTTGTTTTGTGTCATAAAAGAGCCATGCCTCAATAATTCACATTGTAATTCGTTTTGAGACATGCATTTCAGCAAAAAAATGGAAAAACAATAAGCACCAGACCATCAGCAGTTAAGAATGTTGCCCACCTCAAAATGTATACTGTTTTTTGAATACTTTATATCATGGAAGTAGGCATATTCAGACTCTGCATTGAAGAACAATAACTATAAAGATAACTGCAATGATAACTATATTATCATCCACGCCATTGTATTGTTCTTTTTATTATAAGCATGCACTGCAGTTTTTTCGTCTGCCGCTTTAATGCTCAAGCTCTATAAAGCTGGATGGATTCTGATTGGCTGTCAATGTTTTTAGCCTTTATCAGCTGAAAAAGAAAAAGAAAAAAAACTTTCTCAAAGTGATTCCAACAATATCGATCCTCTGTGTTTATTGTTTATATTTCTGTCAGGAGCACTCTTTTTGACTTTTTGATTAAGATTGTTGCACTGACTGTTTAGATATTTAGATTAAGGCTCAGAATGTTATTTGGCGGCAGGTAGTTCGCTCAGAACTACACTTGAGCTCCAGCTCAAACTACATTTGTGGTGTGGACTCTTTTATTCTTTTAAATTTAGAATCATTTTTAGAACAAAATCTTTACCGTTAGTTATAGAGCAGTGCTGGTATGACATTACTTTGTTGGCCAAAACGCGGAAGCGAATTAGCATTTTAGCTTGTCCGGTCCATCTCCTTGAAGTCAATGGGTTTTTTGAATGGGATTTTTGTAAAATGGCTGAAATAAAGTCTGTGGTGAACACAAGCTCAAAACTATTTCATGTTATATTATACAGCATAAAATATATCAATATTACCTTGATATTACTCGTGATTTTTTCTTTCTTCTGTTACATGTCCTGAAATAGGCGGTTGCTAACAAGTGGCTAAATGGGACTAGAGGCAGTCGGGACACTTAACGCCATCATGACGAAAAGGTAAACTCAGTCAAATGTAGTCCTAATGCTTATAATTGTGCCGTTATAAACTTTGTCTGATGTTTGGTGATAGTGACGACCTTGGTGTAGTTTGTTCATAGCCTACCATTAGCATTTTACATCTAGCGACTGCATTTAGGTTTCAAAATTCATAAAAGTTGTGTTCATCTGTGACAATTATTTTGCTGAACAAAATGTGCAAGTATCATACACTTTTGTTGATCACAGAGCTTGTTTTTTGCAATAATCTAAAAGCCAATCAGAAAATCCTTTTGGAGTAAGACGTACTTCTTTAAAACAAATAGCATATGAAATTACCCATAGCATAGATACAGGTGGTGGTGGAGAAGTTGGAGGGTTTCAGAGGAACTCTGCTTTAGTGAATGCTAACCAGCTATTTAAATGTTGAGCAGCAAGCTCATTGGATGCAGATACAACATGCACCAATCAGCTTGTGCCATGTAGTTAATGGTGTAACTAGTTGCATTAAGGATCCATCAGTTTCCGCCATATAGAGTTACTTGAGGTTACTATAGAAAACTTGGCATTTATTGAAATGCTGTTTAATGGTGGCACTCCTTTTGAGAGACTCATTATTTTTGTGCTAGATAAATGCAAAATATTGCTTTTATTGCAAAATAAATTGCATCTAATTGTTGTATTTAAAAAAAGATATGCTCCCATTAAATAGCATCATTGTAGCTACTGTTTTAAAAGGGCCACGTGACTGTAGTTTAACTAGTTTAAATTATGAGTGGTTTGTAGCTTGGGAAGGTACGGTTTCAAAATAGCTTCCCCAACAGAAACCAGAAGCCTTGATTGGTGTCGTTTACTGCCCTCTGTGCTTCTGACCAATAGACTTGAATTATCAGCGGTCTGTGCCCAGCTGGCAGCTCTGTATCTTTCCTCTATACTCCAGAGATCCTGTTCATTAAACAAACCCTGGGAGGAGGCAGCCGCATGGCTCTGCATTAGCTACTTTGTTCACTGGAAAAACCACCTGGATTTTGTTTTCGCATGCTATATATAGTCTCACCTCTAAATGTGAACCACCTGTGCTGGACTAAGACTAAATTTCCCAAAGCTGGCTGAGAGATGTGGCAGCAGAGCTGGCAATACGTGTGTGGTGTGACAGGCAGCGGGGCGAGGGACCGCGAGAGCGGGCCGGTGATTAGTGTTGACGAGTGCCAGCTGCATGGCACACCGGTCTCGTCTCGCGGCCTTGTGACGGGAGCATAAAAGGAGGAGCAAGGGCAGCGGAAGACGAGAGAGGACCAGGCCTGGAATTTATGTTGAGTTTAGTTTACGTGTTATTATGTGTTTGTGGGCAGTCGTCTGTGAGGGGCTGCCCGCGGTTTTACTTTCGTTTTGTTTATTTATGTTGAATTAAAGTTGTGAAAGGTTCGCCGGTTCCCGCCTCCTTCCTTCCCATCTAAGATTCGTTACAACGTGCACCAAGTCTAATCAAATGTCAGCTTTAAATGAAATTCCAGTTCCTTGAGCAGAAATGGGCAAGTACAGGTCAATTAATTTGGGCATGACAAGACAAAATAACACCTTGATATTTATTGCTAACATTGAACTTTTTCCCCGCCATTGACGAAAATTTCTGGCTTTCCGTGTATTCACTGTTATACGGTAGGGGGTGCTATTACACATATTACACATTACTACTAAAGAGTTCTGAAGCTCCTGATCAAAAGACATGTGAAGAAGAAACAGAAACAAGCGATATCACATGTAAAATCATGTGATCATCAACATTAAACAGCATATTAATCCAATTATTAATCCTATGTAATTGAATGAAATGTCGACCCAGGACGAGGTATAGGACTGTGAAGCTTTGAACATGATCTCTTCCATCTATGTTTTGATCATCATTCTGAATCTGATCCACGTTTTGTTTTTGACAAAAACACTATTTTCTCAGAACGTTGCTTTTTTTAAACTTACCCACATTCAAGTGTTGATAAAAAAGGAATGCATGAAGCTAGAATAGAAAGGGTTTGTTTGTTTGTTTGTTTGTTTGTTTGTTTGTTTGTTTGTTTGTTTTAAAGCAGACGTTTCTTTTGCTATATTGCATATTCAGATATTCATACAGCAAAATATTCTGAGGGCAATTCAAGTTTTGTGAAAATGAAAAAAATGCTAGCAGGGGTTGGCAACTTTTCGTTCAGCCTTTCTTGCTGGCGGGGAAAGAGTTAAATGTAATGATTTTTAACTGTATGTTGTCGAAAACAAATGAGATAATATGATTGCAATTAGGGATGCACCGATCATGATTTTACATGGCCGATTCCGATACCGATTTTTTTTCAAGCAAAGTGGCCGATTTCGATACCGATTTCCGATTTTATTTTATTTTAAGCAACAAACAATAAAGAAAGAAAGTATACATGAACAAGATGTTTATTTGGTATTTAATAGGCCAATTTGGCTTTTGGCCAATGAAAACAAGTTTGCAATCTGAAATTAATAGGAAATTAAATTAGGTTGAACCTATTTAAAAATTAACATTACCTATTAACTTTAACATATGTATATTCTGCAATCCAAACAACACAATCAACACACATTGAACAATCCAAACAAAGAATTAACTTAAATCAGCATTTGTTTTGAAATTCAGTTTAAAGAAAAAAAAGTCTTTACCAGTTAAATTAAAATAAATAATTAAATTAAATAATTTAAAAAAGTTTATAAATACATTGTTCCAAAAATGTTAAATCAAATAATGTTTGTGCAACGAAAAAACAAAGAAAACAAAGATGCTACAGCAAATTAATTCAATGTAATTAAGGTAAGGTAAAATAAAAAATAAAAGAAAAATGATCATCCTTAACTGATAGTAGGCCTATTTCACTTCAAGTGCATGGATGTTCTTTTTTTACAAACAGAAGCATTTCGGCTCTCACAAGTTAGTCTGTTTCGTTTCTCTTCCAACACGTGAGAAGCTGAGCTGAACAAGTGCTCACTATCGACGCTTGTGCACGGCGCAGAGAGGAGCTCGCGCAACTTCAGCGAGTGCAGGAAAACGGCTCTTACCGTATTTGTGTGCCCGTACACCAATGGCTGTTTGCTTCTTGGTATCTGTACTTCAGACAGGTAGCTCTGCATTTCCAGTCCTGCTCGCATATTGCAAAATACTTCCACACAAGTGACGTTCGCGATCGCGAATGATTGTAATATAAACGTATGTGGATTGCGCAAGCGGGCGCACTTCCGGAAAAATCGGCGGAAAGAAAAAAAAAACCGTCCGGTTGCCGGTCGCGCGCCAGAAGCAAAAACCGGCCGGTTCCGATTTTGGGCCGGTCAACCGGTGCATCCCTAATTGCAATGTTAACACGTACATTTTTGAGTGGCAAACACTGTGTGAACATACACGTTTTTGAAAGAAGTCTCTAAGGCCGGAGACACACTGCAAGCGTGGCGTTTCTCCTTCGTGTCAGCCGCGGGGCGGCTGCCTGGCGTTTTCTCTGCCTTTGCACACCAGAAGCGTGTCTGACGCGGCGCTGCTGCTCTAGGGAAGCCCTATACTTCATGTTAAATATAAATTGCCATAAATATATATTGCCTATTGATACAGCAAAGACAACGTCGGCAGTAGCCTATTGACCATACATATATATGGTATTGACGGCAAAATAGGCTACAGAATATTTCGTTCTGTATTGACAGGTTTAATATTTCAAAATCGATAATAATGTTGTTTTTTATTATTACAAGTAGGCCTATATCTGCATTTATGTTAACCTTAAGACTTTTAAACATGAAAATGTCATTTATTAATATGTATTCATGTCAAAATGGCATATAAACATCTTTTCCTATGCTGTTTTGCCTAGAAACGCTTCCAACACGCTCGCGTGTCGCGTGAAAAATAGGCGACTCTTCTATTTGAAGCATGCACGCATTTTCCGCGCGGCTCGGACCGCGCGTGAGCCGCGCGGCTGACGCAGGCAGTATGCAAGCGCTTACCGGTTAACATGGGAGCCGAAATAAAAACGGACACGCCACGCAGCCGAGACACTCACGACACGCTTGCAGTGTGTCCCCGGCCTAATACCCTCCAAGGCTGCATTTATTTGATTAAAAATACAGAAAAAAAGTAATATTGTGAAATAGTATTACAATTTAAAATAACTGTTATAATATTTTAATATGTTTTAAAATGTAATTTGTTTCTGTAAAGCAAAGCTGAATTTTTAGCACCATTACTCCAGTCTTCAGTATCGCACAATCCTTCAGAAATCAATGTCGAACAGTTGTGCTAATTATTTGAAATTTGAAACTTGTAGCATTATAAAAATGCATGTACTGTCACTTTGGATCAATTTTTCCTTTCTTAATAATGAATTAATTTTTTTGCGGAAAAAAATCAGTCTTTAGATATGACTCACCTTTAATCGACTTTAAGTCTAGGGGAAGTTTTTCCACCTAATTTATTGTCCGTCAGATGAAAATTATAAGTCTGATCTCTAAGAAAAATAACAGCACACCTCTTCTCAGCAAGCCACATGGTTTGACAAATCATTCATGTCTGTAACACAAACAGTGCATGACAAATTGCACACTGAGGTTTTTTTTTTTCAGATCATGAGCAATATTAATAGTGATGTTTGCCACAGAGAAAAACTTGCTCTGTTTTTGTGTGAAATCGGCCTCAACTGTAAAACTGCCCCAGCATCATCCATCACTGCCTGCCTCCTTCCTCTGCAGCTGTACTCTGAGATTTATATCACTATTTTAGAAAAACCATGGCCAAAAGTGGAATGTTGCTGTTCTTTGTGGCATAAAATACAAACATGTGCACCATCACTTGTTTCTCCTTCTTTCGGGATAATTTTTATTATAGTTTTAATGAGAAATTATGCTTCATCATTTATCACAGAAAAAGAAAATTCTTCCACCAGTGATTTAGCTAAAGTCATTTTGTAGCAATGTCAAAGGAGAGAGAGCAAAACCAAAAAAAAAGAGAAAAAGACTGGGAGAAGAAAACCCCAAATGCATGGGTTCCATGTCGTAGCTCTCAGAAGCCATTAGGACGATGTAAAAATGGATCCTTTGAACAAGTAAACGAGTGTTCATAAGGCATCCCAGAAACAGAGACCCCACACGCAGCTGAGTGAGTCATATTTGCTCGGCATTTTAGTGACCTTATTACACGACTAACAGGTCATTTATTTTTTATTTTAGAAACCACTATCCAATGACATGATTAATGTTGGAAGGACATAAAACTTTATTTATAGCCCTTCACATTCCAATCTCTATTCACTATCCGTTTAAGCTGAATTTGATTATATAGTACGCACCCGTGAGTTTTTGCATCTTCTCTGATGCATTTGTTTGACTTCAGCCCAGAAGTTGCCATGCTTTGATCTCAGGTGTCCACTGCCGGGACTTTTGGTAAACGTATGGCGCAAAGTTTGGAAGTGTACCTGGAATACTTCGTTCTTAAAATAGAACGAGGCGTCACCCTCTTTCCTGCCGGCTTGTTTGATGCTGACATAACCTGATGAATTACAACTTCACTGGAAATTATGAAGACGGAGAGAAAATAGAGTCATTTTGTGTAATTGCGGTCAAACTTTGAGCGGGCCGGTCATGTGTTGGGAACTTAAGTGTTTTGGGGTGTGATTATTTTTAGAAAGTAACTTTTTTATTCCATTAACACATTATGCTTGCACACTTCACAACTCATGTTGATTTTTCCAAAGCTTTTTTTCTCTTGATATTGGAATCCTGACACTGTGTTAACACTGCTTGCGTCTGAATTTTATGGTTCTGTTTGTGATGATGATGGAGGATCAAAGTTAGACTCAGACAAGAATGGCAAAAAAGTGTGGCTTTGTTGTTGCAATGTGGGTTGAAACAGAGAGCTTTTTTAAGACCCCCTGTATTGACATATTTTTTTATTGGAACTGGAAGTATGTGTGGGACATAATGAAGAGCTTGCCCTTTTATCCAAATGGCCATTAGTCTTTGGAAAATTAGGGTGGGGACATTTTTGTTCTAGAGAGCATTTGACTAGGCAAAAATCTATCTAGTGCTTGATGAGAAATCATTTTGTCTCTCTGGTTTTCTTACAAACAAACCTGTGATGTTAATTTTTGTATTTTTCTTATTTTGTGTGTGTGTGTGTGTGTGTGTGTGTGTGTGTGTGTGTGTGTGTGTGTGTGTGTGTGTGTGTGTGTGTGTGTGTGTGTGTGTGTGTGTGTGTGTGTGTGTGTGTGTGTGTGTGTGTGTGTGTGTGTGTGTGTGTGTGTGTGTGTGTGTGTGTGTGTGTGTGTGTGTGTGTGTGTGTGTGTGTGTGAGAGTAATTTTTGTCAACTTTTAGAGTACACAATAGCACATAGGTAGGTAACACTTTATTCCAATGGTCCACTTTAGACAGTTTACTGCCCAGAGTCACCATCATGGTGTTAAGTGTTTTCTTTAGTTGGGCAGTTTGACAACTTTTTAATGTTGGTGTTTCTCTGGCTGCAATATACTATTAACTTTGTTTTACTGTGATTCTATAAAAGATCCAGCACGGTTTTAATCAGAAAAGCTGAATAAGGTTTAAAACCCTTTGACCTCCTTTGAGATTTACTCCCACAGACATCAAGAATCAGCCCATGAATCTCAACAATGGTGACATGCTTCATACCGCAATGCATGTACGAGTTTTGCATGATGCACCCAGAATGCATTGTTAACTTGTTGCAGCTTGTATGCTTTTTAAATTGCAAATACAAATCGAATTTACAATTAATACTCTAAGTTGGTCTAACAAAAGAGAAATATGCTTTTGGACTGCATAGTGTGTAGTTACGGCATCTACCAGCAGGAAAGGTCACATAAATAGCATACATACAGTACATTCAAATACTGTATGCACAAAGGGTCCAATGGGATTACTAACATTCCTTCCTGTCTCTTTTCAGAAAGTTCCTCCTGGATTAAAACTTTCCTGTGGTTGGAAGAAAGAAAAAAAAACTGGCTCCCACACCCACCCAGACAGTACCATCCGCACACTGAGTCTGGTAAAGTTCAACATGTTATGAATAATGTAAACATAAACTCCTTTCGTTCAGCATGACTTTGCATGCATCTGATGAAAGATGTTCCATTCATTTAGGTGTGATACTCCACAGTCCAGATCTGCTATGCAATTAAGTCGCTACTGTGATTCAACAGAAACCACTAGCAACTTCACAGAGCCAGCTTTTGAAACGAGGTGCTTCTATGATGTGTTCTTCCTAGGCACAGCACTGCCGTTCAGCGGAAAGAGAAAACCAATCCGCAAATGCATTAACAGGACATTGTCGCTCCGGGACTGGGATCTGACAACTTGTTGCAGGCCGTGAGATGAAGTGTTGGGATTAACCCGGTCACCATTCAGTGCTTCAGAGGAGGGCCAAAGAACGCCACTTAGGTACTCCACCTTTGTCAGGATACTCAGCCAAAATGAGTTAATATCCTGGAAGATGGGGACGATTTTACCATCTGTCAAGCAAATCCGCCTGGACAGGCTGGGCCGGGGCTTTGCTGGCAGGCAGATGAGAGGCTGCTACAACCAAAGACTAATTAGCGCAAATAAGCACCTCCTGAGCTCCTCAATCCTATGACAACTCAAGCTAAATATTCAGAAGACAAAGTTGGCAACATATATTTAAACCACAATCTGAACTGGCCAAAGACCCATGCAGAGTTTTTCTCTATTAAGCCACATAAGAGTTACTATACTATTAACCCTCCTTTTGTATTTCATGTTAACCACAGGGGACTTTGGCTTCTAAGTTAGAAGTCATGCCTTCAAAGTACTTAAAAAATGAACATAAATGAGACACTTGTTGAATATAGGCATACACATAATGTGGATAGCACAGCTCTAAAAAAACAGTTTAGAAACATATTCGGCTAAGTATACTGAGTTTGCATTGAGATCCTTCTCTGACTTTTGTTCGCAGATGTAATGGAGGCCAGCAAGTAAGATCTGTGCAAGTAAACCTCACTCCCCTGGTCTCCAGAGGAGTACTAGTGACTGACGCTTTAGGCTGTTTCCTTGTTAGTGTTCCTGTCTTCCATGACCTGGAGGGGATAAATTGGTGTGTGACCTAGATGGGAGTAAGGTTTGCAGGTGGGGGGTGGGCAGATAGTAAGAGCTGTGCAAGTAAACCTTATTCCCTTAGTAAAGGTGCATTGATTCTAGAGGCTGTGGCTTCTCCTGCATCCCATGCTGGAAACGCACATTCGAAAGGAGGGGTTAAATTGGTGCCGTGACCCAGATGGAGGTAAGGTTTGGGAGGTGAGTGTAATGGAGGCCAGCTAGTAAGAGCTGTACAAAAATCCAGTCTTAAACCTAGCCCTACCCATAACGCATGTATGTAAAAACCACACGAGCGTCATTAGCTGACCTCAGACAACAGTATAAAACATTTTAAAAAGCCAGTCCATGACACCTTTAACTAAACAAAGATGAGAAATGTTGCCTTGACAACTAGCTATTTTATTTCAGATACTATTTCATTCATTCATTCATTTTCAGTTAACGATAATAGTCCTATTTAGATTAATAAATTCAGTTGAAAATTCCTGTTCATTGTTCCATGATTCTTAATGCATTAACTAATGTTAATGAATTGAGTTTTACTGTAAAATGTTACCTGTATTTTCAGATTGTGTAATGCAGTGTACATTCCACGAGGTTGAAGTACTAAATAGCAACATATTTGTGTTTTAAATACAGGGGAAACGCACATTTACTGCCTAATTACCAACGCCTGAGGAAAGCCAGAGACATTAAGGCTTTCCAAAAATACAGATAGCTTCTTCTGTGTCTGATTAATTCTTCACATGCATCCTGCCCCAGGTAAGACATAATAGGGCCTGTCGCAGCTCCAGCTGGATAATTGCGGGTTTGAGGGTGTTCTTCCCTAAACAGATTGTGACTGGTGAGCTTTACCACATGTTTCATCCTAATCAGTGTCTCCATATAGTCCCTTGTCCCACTTATTGTCATTGGACATTATGGAAATCGAGATGGTGAGGGGAAAAAGAACAAAGCAGCTTTTGTTTTGGGCCTGAAGGCTTTATTTGACAGCAGCACAAAACAACAGCTCTTATCTGAAAATTAAAAGAGGTGGATATACGTAAAACTATTTGTGCAACTAACCATATAATTGTGAGCAAAATAAATAGGTTTCTCCTTTTAAGGGGAAGAAGAAAGGCTTACCATATCTTTAATTGTTGATGTTAAAAGCTTGTTAAAGGCTCGTCCAATTTGGACAGGCTGTGTGACATGCGCTCATCATTGAAATCTAAGAACAAAAGAAGTATGAGCCAAACTATGTTGGTTTGTAACATGAATTGTTATGATTGTGTCTGATTACATAGCATTTCTGATGGTTAATTATTGACTGTTGCGAGCCTGAAATCAATTAAATTGAAAAATTCAAGTGAAGTGTGTAATTTTTTTCTTGGAAAAAATCCTGTACCCTTATGGCAAAAAAGTTAATAAATTAATCCAAATTATATTTGAATAAGAATGTGTTGTAAATAGTGTGCCTTAAAGGGTTAGTTCACCCAAAAATGAAATGTATGTCTTTAATGATTCACCCTAATGTCGTTCCTCATCCGTAAGACCTCCGTTCATCATCAGAACACAGTTTAAGATATTTTACATTTAGTCCGACGGCGTATTCAAGTGTATGCACACTTTACTTTCCATGTCCAGAAAAGAAATAAAAACATCATCAAAGTAGTCCATATGTGACATCAGTTAGTTCATTAGAATCTCTTGAAGCATTGAAAATAGATTTTGGTCCAAAAATAACAAAAACTACGACTTTATTCAGCATTTTCTTCCCTTCCGGGTTTGTTTTCAAACCTCAAATAAAGATTTAAACGGTAATGAATCAGTGGATTGATTCATGATTCGGATCGTGTGTCAAACAGATATCCATAATAAAGGCTAGATGTCTTGTGCGCGCTGTTGGCCAATGGAGGTCGCCGTCCGAAACTGGCGGCCATCTTGTCACAGGCAACTCGCTCACTCGTAACAGTGTGTTTTAATGGTGCATGAACTTTTAAATAGCCATAACTTGCTCAATTTTCAACCGATTTCCAAACTGTTTTGTTTGTTATAAACGTCAGAGATGTAGTTGTGACACTACATAATAATTGAATAATTATAATCATGGACTTCAATATGAAAGTAATATTGAACAGAACAGACAGGTGCAATAAAAAGTATTTATGTTAAATCAATATATAGGCTACTAAAACTGTGTACCGAATGGCAACATGAGAAATTAATGAATTATATATATTATAAATAACACACACATATACAGCTCTGAATGTTTTTTCCAGAGCTAGCTATTGCTTATATAAATATATATATATATATATATATATATATATATATATATATATATATATATATATATATATATATACATACATACATATATATATACTTATATAAAGTATATATATATATATATATATATATATTTTTTTTTTTTTTTTAATAATAATATCACTATTATAATAAAATAATATAATAACTAGGTTTATTTTAACTAGACAAAATATTGGTTGTCATAAAATCGTTATTGGTGTCAATAGAACCTATATAATTGAACAGCTCGATTGTTGTCTCGGCCTTGATAACGTGCACGTAAGTTATAGCCGTGATACACAAGCTGCACGATTTAGTTGTTTATCTAAACGAAAAGCTGAAATTTCAACGTGTTAAAGCAGCCAGATTTGTAGCCATGTTAATTACGTTTGTAAGAAACCAAACCATTTGTAAATCCGACAAGATTTCAACGAGATAAGAGTATTTATGTTCGTACAGATCACTCACCTTACATCAAGTTCCACAGAGCCCGACAGAAAGCTTGCCTGTGACAAGATGGCCGCCGCTGATGACGATGGTGACTCCGCAGTAGGACATCTAGCCTTTATTATGGATATCTATGGCTGAAATCACATGACATTGGCAATTTGAATCATAAATGTGCATCTATCCATCATAAGTGCTCCACACAGTTCCAGGGGTTAAAACAATTACACACTTCACATTTTAAAGACACGTTTGATAACTTTTGTATACACTGAACTGGTTGTCATTTGCAGTGTGAAATATCAGCCTTGAAAACCCACTGTTCATCCACTGAGCTGAGAGTCCAGGGTTGACACAACCTCATCTCTGGCCAAAACACAAGTATGTAAAAAGGAAGATTTCACTCAATGGCATGCATGGAAAAAGCAAGAATAGGATGAGGAGAAGTAATGAAATAAAAGATCAGGGCCAAAAGCGAAAACTCGAGGGTTCTTGACCATGCAGCCACACTGCGCTCATTGACTCAAACATGAAGTAGGTGTGGCACAGTGGCAGAGAGCGGAAACCAAAACCAAATGGTAATAAGTTCAGATGGAGCGAGGCCTCTGTTGAGCCAGCTGAACAAGGGCTGTAAATCTTACGACTGGGCGTGTACCGAGCGACTTCAGTACCGGTGCACTCGTATACCGCAGACAGAGAGCCAGACACAGGAAGAAGGACTCTGGGCAGTGCCATGACTGAGGCTCCCGGGTCTCTGATGACAATCGGCAATGGAGAGGGAAGCTAACCAGGTTCAGCTGCCGCGGTGGTACCCCAGCCAGGCTCACAGAAACATAGGAAGCCTGTTGTGCACTTTGGGTTGATCCAGGCAAACAGGCTACTCAGGGAGAGAGAGAATAGTTGTGCAGCTGCCCCAGTGTGACTTCTCACTTTCATTTAAGAACAGAGCAAAGAAACCATAAGACACACAATGGTTTCTTACATACCTCAAACTACAGTATATGCTGGGTTTTCAGTACGATCTGGTCTTGTGTTGCAGCTAATCAAGAGGCTCATTCCTCATTGTTCCTCGAGTCATTTAAACTCCAGGGATTTTAAAATCTCATAAATGCTCTCACATACACACCCAAGAGCCAGGTTATTATCATTAACAAATGTTGGGTAGAAAATGTAATAAAACAATTTAAACCAACAGCTAGGTTTGTCCATATCAGGCCCAAACATGGGCTGAAACAACCCAGTATTTTTTAGAGTGTACAATAACTAAACCTAAATAAACTAAAACATAAAAACGATATAGACATATATAACTACATTTAAAGATATTAATAGAAAAATGTTGTCATGCACTGCACTTGATTAAAAAAAACACCTTGGTCCAATTTAGTTTGGTAGGTAACACAAGAATGTTCCATATCTATCTTAGAGTGCGGCTCGGGCCGCATTTTTCTGTCTGAGCTCGACCCGCGTCCGACAGAGCAGTAACCGAACCCGACCCGACAGCCATTAGTTTGTTTGTGTGGAAAGCCTGCTTTTATTAAGAAAGTGTAGGAAGGCATTTTGAAATGATTACAGGTGGATGCATCAGCGTGTACACGGGGCAAAAAATCACAGGTTACACAGGGTTTGATCTAGCCTAGAAATCTAGACGCACCCTAGCGGCAGCAAATTTAATTTGCCCGCAAGTGTGGTCTAGCAACTCTCAATTCCTATCTGAGCTGTATTCCTCAGAATCTGGACGGCCCAATCACATCGTGTAGGTAGGCTATAGAGTCGGTGGGCGGGGCCATAATGACGACGGCCGAGTTGCGTTTGCGTGCTTCTAGTAACACAGTCTTCTAGTGAACACAGAAACTGGCGAACGGCGGCGGTCTTTCGAATCGGCTCTGCACGCGCCTCCGGAAGACTTGGAGTTAAGCTTTCCTCTGAGAAAAGAACAAAGAGCGGCATTGAAGTCATTCTTAAAAAGGGAAGATGTGTTTGGAGTTTAGCCGACCGGATACGGCGAATGTTTAATCAGTCAGCGAGCTCCCCTTCACCGTCGTTGCTCCGGTTGGTGTACCGCTATCCTATCGCGTGCAGAGGGAGTTTGAAAGACAACCGTTTATCCGCCCCTCAGATTGAGCCCTGTCTATGGTGAGTTTCCAGACCAAACATCTTGATGTGGGTCTGGCTTGTCAGGCTAGGTTTGATCAGTAAAATGAAATGAACAAAGGTCTACCAAAAATCGCCCAAGCTAACAAAATAAAACATTAACGCAACACAATTGAAATGTTTATTGAAATGAAAGTCATTCTTACCAATTTTCTCAAAAACGGTATGGTTACTAAACTGCAACATGGGATCTATTTACATAATCTATCCATCAGTTTAGGCTAATCGAGGTTTTATGCAGAAAAAGGATTGCATCAACTGTGGATGGCTTCAAGGCTGTCCTCCTGCCAGCAGCGCTGAAGTTGAGCTCGTTGCTGCTGCTGCTGCCAGCAGGACAAGGATATATGCACGCACGTGTTGCGTGTTGTTGTCACAAATTTCTGCACACAGGAAGACGAATGTTGGGGTAATAATTTTAATTTATTTTAATCACAAAAACAAACCATTGCATCAAGATATACAGGCCCATTGGCTACTTACATAATAAACTGTTTTAAATGTCTTATGGCGCTGACTTGACTGAACCCGAACGTCTTTTCTAAATATCTGTCCGAACCTCGGGTCAGGTATCCATCCTCTAACCTATGTACTGCCACATGGAATTCCAGAGGGAAACGGAGGTCAGATTATATTCTTACTATATACTTATTGTAGTTCGAATCAACTGGCCAAGTCAAGTCACATTTATAAATATTTTATTTATTTATTTATTTGATTGGGACAGTGCATGTTAATGAACACAACATGGAGTACATGCATGTAAACATGCCGGATTGTAGCCGAGGGCTAATTTCCATCCGTAGTCCCACGAGCTAAGGTCACATAGCTCACAAAAACAACCGTTATCTAATGTCCTATAAACTATATTTACATAAAAATAAAAAATTAATTAGTCATCAGAAATACATCCATATGCACAAGACGAAATACAAAAGTTAAAATACGACGCAACATACTCACTAATGTGTGCAACTTTGGTTTGCCCATAACCATTTTTTTAATTGGACTTTGAACAAACTATATGTAGGGCATTCTCTCAATGTTAGAGGAAGACTATTCCACATGTTCCCACCTCGGACAGACAGGACTGTCTGTCCAAAGGTGGTATACCTGTGGGGTATTATCAAGTCTCCTCTGGTGACTATATAAATATAGTGCTTTATACAATACAGATTGTTTTATAGGTGCTTTGCGGTGATAACAGGTAAATTATGCTTTTTGGCTGTTGTTCAGCTGAAGTCAGCTTTAATGAACTTTATTGTGTTTACTTGCCAAAGTCAATTCTTACTTATATTTAGTGCTTTGAAAGTGTTCATTTTGCAACCTAAAAATAGGTGTCATGTCCATCACCACTTTTCGCCATGGCCCATTTTGTTCACTTGGTTGTATTTTCATTGTCATTATAAAGCTGTCATTCTGTTTAGTATGTTATACAATCTGGCTACAGTTTTGGTTCAGTATGATGTTATCAATTTAAATTCCATTTGTTCAAATCAAAAGTTTCGTTGAGCACTTCAATAGTCAAGAGTGATTGCTTCCTAAATAATTGTGTAATGAAAACTTAAATGTTGAAATATTGTCACTCAATGTGCTATTGAAATTAGTTTAAATGATTTTATACAGTTTATTTCTAATCATAATGTTTTCAATATATTATGAACATTTAACTTGGACATGAGTGAATTCTCTACCACAGGCTGGATTTCTGGATCAGTACGTCATGTAATCCAGAGTTTCCCAACCCTGTTCCTGGAGGCCCCCCAACACTACACATTTTGGATGTCTCCCTTATCAGAAACACCCTTTTCAGATCTCGGAGTACTTTACTTGCAGGCTAATGAGTGGAATCAGGTGTGTTTGATTAGAAAGATATCCACAATATGTGCTGTTGGGGAGCATCCAGGAACAGGATTGGGAAACACTGACACAGAGTGCATTTATACGAACGATCGTATGCAGACTATGCCAAATAACCCAACTACATTGAAGGTCACGTAAACGCCTAAAACAGTGTTCTTTTATCATGTCACAAACAATTTATGTAAAAATCTCAATTTTCCTGAATTTCACACACTCCTTTGGTATTCTGATACTTTTTTCATTGCTGTGTCAATTCAACCCTGAAACTTTAAACCTTAATATGCAATTTTTAGGGATGTATCAGCCAATAATCGGTATCGGCTGATAAAAGCGGTTATTTTCTCTATGGATTGTTAAAAACCAGTAGATGATCAGGGCCGATTATATCCTGTCAATCAAAAAGGGGTAGAAAAATGTGTCAGAACGCACGCAACTCATACTGGCCCTCATTTATCAAAAGTGCGTACACCAAATTTCCAGCGTACACCCGGCAAACATCCAAAACCACGGTGACTTTGAGATTTATCAATATGGACGTTGGCGTACGGCATGCTCAAATCCTACGCCAGCTCAGGAGGTGGTGTATGCACGTTTTGATTTAGTATAAATGCGCAGAAAAACAATTCCTAACACCACAAAACGCACTGACAAAGATATGCTATATTATGACCCACTGTAAAAAAACAACAACAACATAGTAATTATAAACTTCAGTGTTTATTTCTGTGCAGCATGAACTTCAATGTTTAATTTGTGTGATTTTACCAACGCATTTGATTTGTAAGCATATGTATTCCTCCAGCTGCTAGCCTGTGAATAGTACTCCACATCACTATTGTACACCCCAATACATGTGCCGTGATATGAAATTAAATGCTAATTGTTTCAAAACACGTGCTGTAAAAGAATGCATTGTGGTAGGGAATTTCTCATCCAAACAGCTATTTAAACTGCTGGAGTGCGCTTCTCAACCCCCACACTATTAACAGTACTCGTAATTTGGGTCCATATTTTGTTTTTGTGGACATTTTTTTCCACCTGGTGATGGTCTCTAACTCCACATCGGAAAAGTTTCGCTTCTTTGCCGTCTTCCGTGTGTCCATGGCGTAAAATGAGGGTGTGAGGGAGGCGGAGACTTGAATATATAGAGGCGTGTTATTCTAATGACGACCGTTTTCAGCCGCGGCATTTATCAAGAGCAAGTATTGCGAACAGTATTGCATACCTGGATTACAGAGGTGCGCACAGCTTCATAAATCAGGCCGTGAGAATAGTGTAAGCATAATCTTACGCCAACATATATGCCCATTTCTATGGAAGATTGATAAATGAGGGCTACTGTGTGTAAAGAAAATCTCGGTGTTAAATTTAGGGCTGTCTATGCAACAATAACACAACAGTTAAAAATAGAAATGTTAAAGCATGCTCTATTTGATCCTATAAATCCCTTATAGTTCAAACCAGGGTTGCCAGGTCCGTGGTTTTTGCCTACACTAAACATTATTTGTAGCTCTCCTCGCATCCAATTATCGCAAAGAGCTTTGTGCTTTGTTACATCTGATGTGAAAAAAGTCTCTGCTTTAAATTTTTGTCCATTTCATCTTGAAATTTAAACAATAAATGGTGATAAATGCTCTTAAATGTGACATGACAGATCGCTGTAGTGCCTCCATTCAAGCATCAGCATGAAACACAAGTCATCTCTTCATCTTTACAACAAATTATAGCACATTAAAAAAAAATACATAACTATCAACAGGTACAGTCATGTGAAAAAAAAATTACACTTTTTAATTCTATGGTTTTATATATTAGGACAAAACAAATATCTGGTTCTTGGCAGGTCTAATGTGATAAATACAGCCTCAGATAAACATTAACAAATAACATAACATATTACACAATGGTTTATTTAGGAAAAACTAGGCCTAAAGGGAGAAGCCATGCGTGACAAAGTAAATACACCCTTGGTGCTTCCATAGCAATTAAGAGACAAGGCGGTGCTAATCAAATGCCTTTGATTAATTGATCATCAGCAAGCGTGGAGCATTTTTTTGGAGCATTCAGGTGTGTGTTGACACAATGCCAAGGGGGAAAGACATAAGCTATGATTTTAGAGAAGCAATTGTTGCTGCCCATCTGTATAAGAAGGGTTACAAGGCCATTTCCCAACCATTTGAAGTCTACAGTAATAACAGTATTATTCTACAGTGAGGAAGATATCACAAGTGGAAAACATTTAAGACAGATGCTAATCTTCCCAGGAGTGGACATCCCAGCAAATTTAACCCAAATTTAGACCATGCACTGCTAAGAGAAACTGCTAAAGCCCAAGAACTACATCTCAGACTCTACAAGCTTCAGTTAACATGTTAAATGTAAATGTTTACGGCAGTACAATTAGAAAAATACTGGGCAAGTATTGCTTGTTTGGAAGGTTTGCCAGGGGAAAGCTTCTGCTCTTTAAAAAAGAACACAGCAACACAGTTTATGTTTGCAAAGTTGCAAACCTCAAGACTTCTGGAACAACAATCTTGTTGGAGATCATAAATCAAAGTGTCAAGTTATAGGCAAAAAATATCTATCTATCTATCTATCTATCTATCTATCTATCTATCTATCTATCTATCTATCTATCTATCTATCTATCTATCTATCTATCTATCTATCTATCTATCTATCTATCTGTCTATCTTTCTGTCTGTCTGTCTGTCTGTCTATCTTTCCGTCCGTCCGTCCGTCCTTCCATCCATCCATCCCGATCAGGCATGACATTATGACCTATAATATTGTGTGGGTCCCCTTTTTGCTGCCAAAACAGCCCTGACCCGTCGAGGCATGGACTCCACACCTAAAGGTGTGTTGTGGTATCTGAAACAGTGTTGTACAAATAGTGTTGTTCTCCAAACCATTCACAAACCATTTTTGTTTTGTGGCAGGGCGCATTATCCTGCGGAAAGAGGCCACAGCCACCAGGGAATACCGTTTCCATGAAAGGGTGTACATGGTCTGCAACAATGCCTT
The DNA here is from genome assembly GCF_024679245.1 of Pseudorasbora parva. Lineage (NCBI taxonomy): Eukaryota > Metazoa > Chordata > Actinopteri > Cypriniformes > Gobionidae > Pseudorasbora > Pseudorasbora parva. Next base: position 45,967,726 of record NC_090176.1, read on the forward strand.
TTGGTACATGTCAACGTAACATCCACATGGATGGCAGGACCCAAAGTTTCCCAGCAGAACATTGCGCAAAGCATCACACTGCCTCCGCCGGCTTGCCTTCTTCCCATAGTGTATCCTGGTGCCATGTGTTCCCCAGGTAAACGACGCACACGCACCCTGGCCATCCACGTGATGTAAAAGAAAACATGATTCAACAGACCTGGCCTTCTTCTTTCATTGTTGCGTGATCCAGTTCTGATGCTCACGTCGCCAGCTTTCGCTCCCCATGTGCATCAATGAGCCTTGGCCACCCATGACCCTGTCGCCGGTTCAACACTATTCCTTCCTTGGACCACTGTAAACCAGGTTAGTGAGCACTGCGTGAACAGCCTACAAGAGCTGCAGTTTTAGATCGTCTAGCCATCACAATGTGACCCTTGTCAGACCTGCTCAAATCCTAAATCTTGCCAATTTTCCTGCTTCTAACACATCGACTTTGAGGACAAAATGTTCACTTGCTGCCTAATATTAGTGGTATGCATTTTTCAATGTAATAATGTAATGCTTGATCGGTGCATACACATACACACGCACACACACACACACACACACACACATATATATATATATATATATATATATATATATATATATATATATATATATATATATATATATATATATATATATATATATATATATATATATATAATGGCCTTTATTTTGCCTCATATAATGGAAACAGCACTTTCAGAACAAAGATCATCCTCCACTTGAAAATTACAGGCAGAAGCATTAATATAGCGGTCAGTAGCCAGACAGCTGAAGTTTTGTCATGCTGTTGGATCCTTGATCTTTAACCAGGAAAACTAGGGAGTTATGAAATGCATTATCTAGGGAGAACATTTTTAGAGAATGCACTAAGATCTCATCGCATTTTCACGAACGACTCACAAGCTGACCGTAAGACGCTTAAATTTACGATCCTTGTCTAACTTCATTCATCATACAAGTGAAGAGCTTTACATAAACCCTCATGCTGTTAAAATGAAACCTATCATTTAAAGTTAGCAAACACAGTGCCATGGATATATCAAATAAACAAGTGGCCTAGAATCGGGCAAACCCATGTATTAGTATTTGAAATATTGCTGAAGGAACAGGAAAGTTAACACTGAAAACCAAGTTTAAGCAAATCTGCAGCGGGTGATTGATAAATTAGATGGTGCTGTGCCGGTCTGGGGTCACGTATGTGCCAAGTAAACACAGTCTGAACCCCTGTGGCCTCTCATGACGGAGGAAAACGTAATTTCTGTTACAGACACAATAATCGTGATGCGTGTAAGAGTTATTGGCCGTTAACGTATGAATCAAATTCTTGCTTCGACAGTAAGCAGATGTTGTGGATAACTCTGTTTTATAGATAAAGTGAGTGTTTTAGACAAGTGTCTGCTCTGTAGTAAACTCACAATGAGAACATATTGACAGAGGTCAGCAGCAGTGAGGGTGTGAGAAAGGCTCCAGTGTTCGCAACAGTCTTCAGGGGCTCTTGAATGTGAGGCAAGTTCTGCATGTAATCACTGGAACACTAAAGCTCTAGTTTTTTATTTAATGCGTCCACAGAATCAAAGTTCCTGGTACTGGTAGACTGGAACCAACCAAAGCCAAAACTCAGGCACTGTCGCAAATGATGCACTTGAGTTGGACAGCACTGAATGTTTGTCTCCACCTATAAGCTTTTACCCTCATTAAGCAGGGGAAATATATAGGAAAAGTTTAGATTATTATAAATATTTAAACCATTGTTTGAGGGTCTATCTAAACAGCATCCTAGATGTTTCTCCTCTGTTATAATATAGGCATACTTTTTTTGTAGCAGAATATTTCAAAGTGAATATTTATCCATCTTTCACACTAAGTTGCGGCAAGTTTTTTTTTTTTTTTAGTATGGCCCTGTATGATATCATAAAGGGCAGAATTCCTTGTATGGGCACTTCTCCCGGAAAAGTGTTGTTTGTTCCCGGCATTTCTGTGATGATTATTTTATAAACAAGGCCCAGTTCGACAGTGGATTTGCAGATCTTTTGAAACTGCATCAACTGCCTGTCTTTAGTTGGCAATCGGCGTGTAAGTGCATATAATATAATGGAAAAAAACACAGACGTATAGTGAATCCAGTACAGCGTATCTGTCTTTTATAAATATGATAAAGACTAAAGACTTAAGAGATACTAAGGATGCAGTACAAGTCTATAGGTACTTAAGATTAGGGATGCACCGAATCCAGGATTCGGGTTCGGATTCAGCCAAATATTGGGCTTTTTGACTGGGTTCGGTTTCTGCCGAACCTTAGAATTTTTTTCCACCGAACCGAACCCGCTTGTACTACGCGATACTGGTCGAACATGATGCCGCGGTTGATTATGGCAACGTGTTTACTAGGTGGACCGTTCGAATGCAGTAGGCTGTGAGAGAGTGAAAATGGAACTTGTGAACAGAAAGTGTTGTTTGGCAGTACTTTCACTCACAAGAAGACAAATCAAGTCGAGCTATATGTTCAATTTGCAATGCCGATTTGTCTCGTGGTGGCATGAAACCCTAAACAATAGCCGCTGGATGTCCGGTTCGCTAACGAATCATTCTTTTTAACCGGATCTTTTTAGTGATCCGGTCGAACCAGTTCACCAAATCGGACTGAATCGTTCTAAACGGTTCGTGTCTCAGATCAGCGCTGATCTCACAAGTTACTTAAGTTACTTTCTGACATGAGTGACAGTCCCTCAGACTAGAAATAAACTAATATCTTGAAGTATATGTTGTAACTCCAACAGTTCACTGAGCTGAGACATGTTTTGCTGTGAGAACCGGTGAGCTGAGATACTGCATGCGTGATAGCATCGTCTTGAACAGAACTGTTTCTCTCGGAGTGGGACGGCTGCTGTTTCTCTCAGAAAACGGATGCTGATAATATATGAGCACGGGTGAACCAAGGATTTGTGTAAGTTTATGTTATGTCAATGTAAGTTTATTTAATCTGTGTAAAACATCAGTGTTTGCACGACAGTGGCTGTATTGAGTGCTTTTGCAAAACATGAATTAAAAAACGTATCCAAGATGACGATGATTACAATAATAATTATTACTATACTAAATTTTAATTACAAATACTTTACATGAATGTGTTTGAATGTATTTTCATCCGCCGGTATGATAGAAATAACGTCATTACGTAAGGACGTAAAAGAAGCGGTGATCTATTTTTTTTGTGCATGAAGGAATCTACAGACAGCAATACGGCACAGTCATCCTGGCATAATTTTGCCTTTTTTTTTATTAAAATTAAATAAAAAATACACTGCTGTGGACGTTGTTTATGTCATTAATGTGTTAACTGTGATAATGGACTGAGGATGGGAGTTAGATTCGGTTTCGGATTTTGGCAGAATCTTAACCAGTGGATTCGGTATTCGGCCGAACCTCAAACATCTGGATTCGGTGCATCCCTACTTAAGATTAACATAAGATTTGCAGATACTATGTGTGTTATGTACCTTTTAACTATATGCATACATTAAAATAGAAAACAGTTCATTTAAATTGTAATATTTTGCTAAATTACTGTACTAATTTACTGTATTTCTGATCCAAAAAATATCTAGCTCAGTCATGAAACTCTACAGGGCGCAGGCTGGTCCTTTACATGCAATCTGCAAGCAATCACATCATTACCACATGACACAAACTGGTTGGCCTTTGCTGATCCTGCAGCCAATGAGATCGCTTGCTCAGCATCAGTGCTGATCCTACAATTCTGGGGGCCATAAGCAAAACTTTGTGTAGGGGCCCCTGAGAATTAATTCTTAAAAACAACAAAATATCAATAAACTTAAGTAATAATTACAATGGTTTACAGTATGCAAGGTGCACTGCCAGTTTTCTATAGGGGTGAATTCAGTTTGAACGGGACACTTTTCAGTCATCTAATAGCAAAAAATGTTAGCCTGACAAGCCAGACCCCCATCAAGATGTTGGGTCTGGAAACTCACCTTTGACCGGGCTCAATCCGGGGTTATACACAGATGTCTTTCAAACTCTGTCTGCATGTAATAGGATAGCGTTTCAACCAACCAGAGCAACGAAGGTGAAGCGGAGCTAGTTGATAGATTAAACTTTCGCCGTATCCGGTCGGCAAAACTGAACACATCTTCCCTTCTTAAGAATGACTTCAGTGCCGTTCTTTGTTTTTTTCTCAGAGAAAAGCTTAACTCCAGGTTTTACAGCGTCGTGGCCAAAGCCGATTTGAAAAAGCGCCATTGGCCAGCTTCTTTGTTTACAAGTAGCACACGAAACCGTCACAACTCTGCCGCCATTATGTTAAGTCCGCCCACGACTCTATACACAATGTGATTGGTCTGACCAGAGTTTGGTTTTTCCAGTTCACAATCCAACGGAGAGTTGTTAGACTACCCTGGCTGCAAATTAGAGTTGCTGCCGCTATAGGGTGCGTCTAGATTTGTAGGCTAAAAAAGTGTCAACCTAAATTCACCCTACTTTAGTTATGAAAAACGTATATAAATATGTAAAGGGAAACCAGTTGAAACATGTTAAATAAGCAGTAAGAACAATTAATGTTTTTATTGACCACTGCATAAATGCTCTGGCACCATCTAGCTGTCAACTGCCAAATTGGATTTCTAAATGTGCAATTTACTGATGAAATAAAAACAGGCATGATTGTTTTAAATGGGTCAAATATAGTCACAATTGGTTGCATTTTTTATTTGTCCATTTTGACCCAACTCTGGGTTGAAACAAGTGAAGTGAAGATTTCGGTACGCATACGAAAATGCATCAATAATTGTATAAATAAGCTGTTTTTAAAGTACCTGATTCAGACGGCAGCTCATAATACTGAACGAGAATTTTTATTTATACATTAAACGACGCATTTGAATGTTTTGATTATTGACGTTTACCAACAGAAACCGAAAGTTACATTTCATCATGAGGCATTTCTAACGAAAACACAGTGGAGACCTGAACTGGAGTTATTAATTTACGCCTTGATGATGAATTCATTGCATTGTCAAGACTAAATAAGAAATGAAATGTTACAAAAATGTGTACACTTTTTTTCTCTGTTCCAGAAGGATAGTTTTGTCATGCAGCAATAGTCATGTCAAGGTGCATGTTATTATCTGCCGCACTGGATGATGTCCGAGGCCGAAACAGTTATTGAATAAATATGAATCATTACAGATTTTTCCACAACTCCACAAATGTTAAGTTGACACTGCACATACATGTATATTTGCATATTATAAGGTAATATATTATCTTCCTGTTTATTTTATATAGTGATGAGTGGCCCTACGCAACTTGCCTAGTATAAGGAGGATCGGCTCTGCTCAGCATTTAAATAGTCTGGTTTATTGTTTGCTGTAAGCTAAGCTACCTCCACCTCGCCCAGCTCCACCTGCCTAGATCTGTTACAGGTTATATGTATGTCTATTGATGCAGCAGCAGCAGCATATCTTACATGCTCAAAGCATTTTGTCTATGTATCTATAAGCAGAAGCAAGTCCATACGTGCTTTGCCGTAGCAATAAACTTAATTCACCTGTACTGAATTGTTCCATTGTACTGTAACCTCTTCCGTGGTGGTTCCCATCAAAACCTTTCTTATAGGGAATTGCCCGGCCAGCATGGACACCTCCAGAGTGGAGGCAGCACTGTGAAAATGATGTAGCAGGAATGTATCAAAACAATCAGAGGCTTTATTGCCATGTAAGGTACCATTTGTCATTCTTGCCAGGTAGTTTCTGTAACCGTAGAGCCCATGAGTTTGACTTTTGACTGTATTATGTTCTGCGGTGCTCACAGAGTGTCACCCCTGCCCACAGTGCGTCTACTCCCTATCAGACACAAACATACCCTTCACTGGCTGTAATGTCACGGCTCATAACGGCCGGCTGTCGTCACACATGCCGTGTTCTTTACAGTGCCGGGGCTTTGAAAAGGTGCTCTCCTGTTGGCACGGCACACAATGGCTTTGTTGTTCGGTGAGTGGCACGAGACTATCTCTTACAGCATAAGGCCCGCTCTCATATGTCTTGTAGGTAGCAAGAGTCCAGTGAGAAGTTCAAGGAGAGAAAATAAACTGAAGGTCTTATTCCCTGATAGAAGTCACACAATAAACACATGGCAACTAAACCAAATTTGTATATTTAGTTTAATATTTGGTCACTGAGACCATTGTTATTTTGGTACTATTAGTATGCATTTTATTTGTGTATTATCAGTTTTCATAAGTAATTTTAGTTTTCAAATTTTCTGCTTTTGTATCACTTTTTTTTCAATTTAGCTTTTTTTCAGTTTTTCTTTAGAAATGTTACAATTTAAGCAAAATTTAGCAATTTTGATACTTCAACTTTTCATTTCAACCTAAAGTTTTCATCTAAAGTTTAAGGTTTATTCTATTGTAAAGAGTACCAGCAAGAATGACTCCCATATATTACACACATTAACTTCTGTAACAGTTAAAATGCTAGTATGGTGTAATTCTCTGTTCAATATAGTTCAGAGGGAAATTAATGAATAGACTGAATGTCACATGTAGGTTAGACTTTGCTTTTCTTGGGCCCTCTTGCGCTCCTTGACCTCAGCAGGGCCTTTGAATAGGATGCAGGACGCATGCGCATCACATTAAATGATCTACTTCGAGATCCATTATGTGTCCTTTGACATCACTTCATGGCCTGATAAGTCTCAGAATTACGGCCACCCGTTGCATCACACGCTGAGATTCCACCCGAAATTTGAGAAAGGTCATGAGATCAGATTCGGTTGAAATTAAAGCAACCGTAATTATGTTTTTACTCGCGGTGGTTCTGGATGGATGGTGTTCAATTGCACTGCGGTCACGGATTGCTCTAGCAAACATGACGACCAGGCCAAAGTAAACAAACATGCTGCCCTAACATCTAATCCAGCAAAACACGATGGATCACTTGATAAATGCTATGGAGGCTGGGATTTATGCTCTCATTTCTTGTCTTAGATACTCCTTCCTTTAGTGACCTACTGAGCGGTAAATGAACAAACCAGATGAGTTAATGTTTTAGTCTTAAGTGATGTCTTTCTTATGCTAACATGATTATCTGTATATGAGCACATTCCCTTGACTACATTGTTTTATGAAATATTTAAATACTGCAGACTAATTGTAACCTCAAAATAAATATTTTTTAGTATATTTTTCCCCATATAGGGCTGTTATTTAAAACAGTAAAGTAAAACTTTTTTTTTCTAATTGAAGACTTTTCCAGATGTCCCTTAAGGCAGCTGTTGTCAGATTTAGCTAACTTCTGGGGACAATTTAGCTAAGTAATCCCACACACCCAATATGCATTATACATAATTCCAGTTCTGAGGAGGTCTTTTTATAAAGGATTTGGCCAAGCCTTAAAAGGTCCTATCAAGCCCATTTTTTAAAGTCTTGATATTGTTTTTGGTGTCTATTAGAATCGATATTTAGGCAATGTGTTCTGATCGGTCAGCTGGATCGGTGTTGTCATGCAAGAATATGTCATGCAAGAATATGTCCTTAAAGGGTTACTTCAGCGATTAGCATATGGCTTTGTATCAGTAGAAACCCTGGAGTATATTCAAATGATTGTGCTTTCCCCCCTCATATCCCCTGAGACAAGAGATTTAAGCATTTTATTTCTGGAAAAATTCCTCCTATGATGCAAATTGACGATATTTGCATCATAGGAGGAATGTTTGGCCAAAGGCTAAAGACTACAGCCAGCAGAGGGAGCCATTTCCGCATGTTTTGAACTCGCGCATGGGGGATGGAGATCACATTCAGAGCTCAGCTCGCAGCTACAGGCACTCATTTAAACGGAGCTATGGTGAGCAATGTAAGTCTTTTAACTTCTCAAATTAATTTCTATGAAAGTTAAGCTTGCAAAGGCATGAACTGAAACGCGCCAGACTGAACTCGTGTTGTGAATGTATGCCGCGCAGGGACGTGCACAGGATTTTTGAGGGGCAGTTGCTCTGACCTAAAAAAGGGAACCCCCCCCAACCGAAATTTATTTCGTAGATGTGATTTCCTGCATTTTGGTGCGTTTGAGGCCATTTCCCTTGCCCATACCAATAAAGAACTCAAACCAGTCAATATCAATCGTCTAATAAAAAAAGACAATATTAATTTAACTGCCATCAACAGTTTATGATCGTCCATTTGTTATACCTTTCCGACAACGTTAAGTCTCACCCGACAACGGCGACAATCTCCCTTCTAGTGCCGCTCATGCAGGCTCAGCCAAGGCAGTTAGAAGGATTTTGGGGGCCCCAAGCAAAATGGACATGGCTAACTTTCTACAGATAAACGGGTAATGATTAAAAAATGTTTGTAAAACTTTAAGAAATCATTTTTAAAACATCTATAAACATTACATAGATAGACAGACCAAATATTCCTAACACTTTGTTAAGGGTTACTAGTTGGTTTGTAAACTGTCTATAAACATTATCTGGATGGTTATTATGAAGTTGCAACAGATGACTATAATACCTGTTAAATAGTTAATAAACAGTAACAGTAAAACATGTGGGTTGTCCTGATACTGTACTTCAAAATGCAACAGTGTAAAAATTGCCACACCGAATAAAGTAACTGTTCAAGATCCATTGGTAACTTATAAAAATAATATCATATTTGCATAAACTGTTACTACCAAATATCCCGACACTAGCACATTAAGATAAGCTATGAAAAAAATCATGTTCCTCTGTCTCTTTCTGGTTAAATAATGTTTATAATAATAGTTAATGCTATATTAACTATTACAGGTTATTTATGCATAGCATAAAAATAGTTAGTATAGCATGCTATGCCACTTTCATCAAAACCTATTACAAAGCTATAGCAATTTTATGTCATTAAATACGATAAACAGTTATTCTGGAACAGATCTGCTTCTTCCTTATCCTGTTAAAAAAAAACATATTACAGTAACCATATTCCATCCAAAAAAGTTGCACTAACTGTTCGTTACAAGCAGCATTTGCCAGGCAAGTAACGTTAAGTTAGCTAACATAAACATATTTTTGCTAGCCTACCTGCTGCAAAATTACACCATTTTTGTACAAATAAAGCTATTTTATATAGTGTAATTTATCACTTACCACTATCTTGTTTTTTGTCTTTTTTCTTTACTGGCTTTCTAAAGCATAATTCCGCTTCATGATCGCCGAAGAGGTTTTGTATTTGCCGGCAGCAGAGATTGCGTGGTTGGGTGGCTGTTGTCAGCGACGACTGAGAGGGCCCCCTTGAGGGGGATTCCGATAACAGTGTCAATGCACTTTACTGCATTGACTATCAAAGGGGCGCTCAAGCAGTTTGTCGTTGCATTTTATTCTTAACCTGTCGCTGTCTTGAGGCCCCAGGCCAGCTCGGTGCCCCAAGCAATTGCTTGACTTTCACTTTCGGACGGGTACCCGAATATGGAAGTGACCGAGGCTTTGCGATTTTTTTTTTTTTATCTAGGCCTACGTGAAATTCTGCATCCATTGTACGATTTTTTTATTTATTTTTTTCCACCTCGGAAGGGCAACGTGAGTCGAGAAGGGCATATGGGCAGTTGCCCGGGCAACCTGAGCAACCCCCCTGTGCACGTTCCTGATGCCGCGAGTGTAGTCTCGATTACCTCAGCTCTCATCACTCCTGCAGTTAGTGCTCAGTGCTGTGATACTCACGCGGTGACTCACTTATTATATTGAACAAACACGTTCAGTTTTCAATTGTAGTGTCTTCTCCAACTCAGTCACAGTAATCCAGTTGGTAGCTTTGGGAATGGCCTCACAGGGCAGCATGTTCTGGGAATTGTAGTCTTTCATCCCCATGAGACAAAAATACATTTTCTGTCTTTTCTCAGTCTAGAAGGCACCAAATTCAAAAATAATTTCACATTTCTACAACATTGATGACCCCTTTTAAATACAGATTCATCTTCCCAGCGCTGGAGTACCCCTTTAACAGAGCCACGGAAGATGCCATACTCATAGTGGAGTGGGCTCTGACTCTTAGAGGCAAAGCTATTTCATTCACCTCGTAGGACAGTGATTGCATCTGTAACCAATGCAGAATCAGATGCTTCACAGAGGCTGACTCTCTCATAGGAGCTCAAGCTTTTACCAGTTTGGCAGTGGACTGGGTTCAAGCAGCAGTGTTCACACCATGACACACAAAGAGCTACCATTCTATGGCATACAATTTTCTTGTTGGGGGAACTCTGAAACTCAAATCTGTCTGGAGGTGGTGCTCAAGGTTTGAGCTAAATTCTGAGCTCAGAGTCCTCCCCTTGGACATAGTAAAGGTGATGCATATGTGGCATGCTTTTTAATTATATGTAATGGCTCGTTTCCACCGAGTGGTACAGTTCAGTAGGGTATGCAATTTTTGCTGTTTCCATAGTCAGAAGTTGTGAATGGTACCCTAACTCTGAACCGTACCGTACCACTTTTTTGGCACCCTTCCATTGGAGTACATAGCACAGTATTCAGGTAATAAAGGGTGGTGCTAGACTCACTGCAGAAAGCTGATTGGCTGACAGAGAATCGTCACTTGTGCATGCTTTTTCAGCTGTTTTGACTTGCATCCTTGGCAAGGGCTTGTGATAACAGCCACATGCCGAGAGGCAAGAACAAGATCTACTGTATCTCCTCCATTGTTGTTTACCGTGTCACTTTCTTTTTTGCGTGAGAATGTCAATCCACTCCTATCATACTCACTTAAAAATGTTGGGTTAAAAATAACCCAACACGTAACCCAACTGTGGGTTGATATAGCACCTACCCAACGTTGGGTTATTTTAACCCAATGCATTGGGTTAAAAAACAGTTGGGTTAAAAGTAACCCAACAGTTGAGTTAAATTTTTATTTTTATTCATGCCATTATTTTAATAAATAAAATACCCATTGTTTTCAAATACAGATTTTTTATTTGTATAAAACAATAAATGTGCTTTAAAATATATATTGTAAATGTCAAACTAAATATTGGGGAGTAAATATTTATTGTAAATATACATAAATGTGTAAATAGTAAATTCAAAATACACAGCACACATAATACACAAAAATGTACATAAGGTAAACATACATAAAAGGTGTATATACAAAACAAAAATTAAAAATGAACACAACAAATATTAAATTAAAAACCTATACAAATATGGACAGAATACACAAATTCATAATATTAAAGTCTTCCAGAAATAAACAACTTTATTAAAAAAATCTACATTGTACACTGTATGCCTTGATGTGTTGTAAACATATGTAGCAAAACAAATACAAATTATGATAATCAAAGTTTTTAATGAGGCAGCAAAATATATATTCAAGTTTGCATGCTACAAAATCTCCCAAATGGGGCAGAGGTCTTTGGATAGTTCATGTCATAAATAAATAAAAAATCTGAAACATACAGCCAGTGCTTGAAATAAGGTCTTCTGTTCAACTGCCTCCACAGTGAAAATGAAAAAAATCAGCGAGGTCTCTTTGTCCCCAAGCATCGTCATGTGGATCCTGGCTTGTCTCACTGTTCAGCTAATGCACCATGTTAGTTCCAACCTTAAAAGAATAAAAAAAAGTTCAGTTTGCTTGCACTGTGACAACATCAGCAGTGTTAAATTACGTCAAAGTTGCAATGAAGCAGTGTTGTACTGAATTAAAGAAATTGTCACTAATTAGTCATTACATCTGCTGTTCATTTTTCACCAATCAACATACTAATCCTCATGCTGTTTCAAACCCGTAAGACTTTGGTTCATCTTCGGAACACAGAAAGGCCTAGAAAGGCAGTAAAGACATTAAAGTAATCCATGTGACTCCAGTAATTCAACCTCAGTTTTATGAAGTGACAAGCGTATATTCTATCCCTTAACCATAATTTACCACTTAATTTACAAAACATTAATCTCAACACGTTCACGAGAGCCCCTAGACGCATGCGTGTTGTGTTGAAAAGAGAGCAAATGTTGTTGTGTTATGTTTTTTTTTTGTGTTGTTGTTGCAAAAAGCACTCGTGTCGCTTCATAAAACTGAGGTTAGACCACTTGAATCCCATGGATTACTTTAAAGCTGTCTGTCCTGGGTCTTAAAGTGGTAGTTGCGTAGGTCGTCAATGGAGGGACAGAAACCTTGCAGATTTCTTTAACATTTGTGTTTCAAAGAACAACGAAAGTCTTACAACGACACGAGGGTAATTCATGAGATAGTTTACCCAAAAATGAAAATGATTCCATGATTTACTCACCCTCAAGCCAGCCTAGGTGTGTATGACATTCTTCTTTCAGACAAATACAATCTGAGTTATATTAATAAATATCCTGGCTCTTCAAAGCTTTATAATGGAAGCCCATAATTTGAAGCCCAAAAATGCATCCATCCATTATAAAAGTGCTTCACACGGCTCCGGAGATTAATAAGAACCCATTGAAGTGAATTGATGGGATTGTGTAAGAAAAATATCCATATTTAACACGTTATAAAGTAAAATATCTAGCTTCCAATGGACCGCATTAAGTATTCAACTTCTGAAAAAAGCGTAACTGCTGTGAGAATAACGTCGGACGTAGCGTAAAAAAACGTAAATGTCGAGACGATTAAGTTGGACGTAGTGTAACCGTTTTGATTTGCGAGAGGCGTTACAGTTTCTTTGTAAGTTGAATAAGGAAGGCTGTCTGTCGAAAATTTGTTATTTTAGTCTATAAAGTTTTAAATATGGATATTTTTCTACAAAAACCCATCGATTCACCTCAGAAGGCCCTTATTAACCTCATGGAGCCTTATGGATTACTTTCATAATGGATCGATGCACTTTTTTTGGGCTTCAAATTTTGACCATTATAATGCTTGGATTAGTCAGGACATTTATTAATAACTGATTGTGTTCGTCTGAAAGAAGAATGTCATATACACCTAGGATGACTTGAGGGTGAGTACATAATGGGATATTTTTTGGGTAAACTATTGGATAATCTATTAACAAGCAAAATCACTAAAGCAAATAATAAATGGATGCATATGAGCAGTGCACTTTATCAAAGCTAATTTGATAGTGTTGCTTTTACTTACAGGCTGATTGGTGAATGTAATTAAGCTTCTCTTCATTTCAGCATATGTTGGACACACCATGTTGTCCATTTGTGAGGTATGGCGATGATGGCAGGATGGGTTTTAAAGGCAATTTCTCCATGATCATCTTTGAAAGACAAGTTTAAAGAAAAAGAGAAAAAAACAGTTTTCACCTATACCAAATGTGTGGACCTGATTTCATATGCACTTAGACACAACCAAAACAACTTATTGAAATTAAAACATACTGTATGAAAATGAGAAAAGACAGCTGAAACAATAATAATAAACTGGTTGTTTCCCAAATAACCTGGTTCTGTAGTAGACCCTGCACTGCACATTGGCCTATCTAATGTTATTCAACTTACCAGCTTGTTAGTAGAGACTCCAAACCCGGAAATGTGCGTCAGATAAGGAAGACGTCGAACTTGTGTACTATTGGTGATACTCCAGGACTAGAGTCGAGAACCACTGAGATCCAATCCTTCCTCTGCATTAGAACGAAGCAGGGGGGAAAAATAACCAGAAAAGTAAACTAGTCTTTAAAAAATAATTGTGTACAACTTGTTTCAATATCGTACTCACCTTTAATTAAATGGCAGAGGTTCAACTGTTCTAGTCTTTGCTTCACAAATGAATCCATTGGTCTAAAACACAGGTATATAACACATTTAGTACAACATATTTAAAATAAAGGCAAAAACTGTCATAGCTTCATAAGAAAACGTACTATGGTTGTATGATTTAGCTACTCCTGTAATACGTTTAATAGTAACATGCATAATATATATTCATATGACAACATTCATTATGAATATGGGCCTACCACATTTCTGCCAAATTATCATAGTTGCCGTTTGTGTTAACTTACTACGGTAAAACTAGGTAATTTGTGGGTTGGAAAACATTCTAACTGTTGTGAACTAACGTTAAAATTGTTAGCACAATATTTCAGTTTTCTGCGTCAATGCGGTTGTGAATATCTGCACTCATTCATCTCACAACAGATATTTAGAGTAGTAAGTTATACTGTTGGATATTCGGCGAATTCAAACGCTTCTCCCTGGATCTCACAGCGCTGCTGTGGTGTCGTGTGACCGGGTCTGAGCTCGCGCTGCACGGGCCGAGCTGATAATGCTCCGCGCGGCTTTAGATAGTGATTTCAGACTAGGCATTAGTTACTTACTTTCTGTATCACCGTATTAAGTTTCTAAATAGGTACACTAGAATAATGTTTTTACTTTATTACTGCTAGCGAGCTAACTGGGATAGCTATGGTTTATTTCCAATCTATCTCATTTTTCCAGAGCATTAAAGGGATTTTTTTTAATAAAATTCAGTTTTCGACTATATTCAACGTTTCAGTACACAATACATAATGTTATAAGAGTTGTATTCATAAAAAAATGGCATGTCTTACCTTTCATTTCATAACCAGGCTGCAGCAGCGTCTTCTGTTGGCAGTAACTGGACGGTTAAAATTTGAACCGTCACTGGGGAAACCGTATTTAACCCAACGGCCGGGTTATTACTTTAACGATGTTAAAATAACCCAACATTTTGCAAAATAACCCAACATATTGACCCAATATGTGTAACCCAACGGTTGGGTACAAAAAATAACCCAACGTTTTTTAGTGTGTAAGTGTACTATTGGCAGTGGAAATGCAAGCCAGATCAGGGTTTATTGTCCTGAATCGTACTATACTGTACTGAGTCGTAAAGTACCCAAAGTTTCCCAAGTCTCTGGCCTGGGGTGAAAAAAAATTACCTCTTTGCTTGATACAGAAAGTCCTTCCAAAGCTCCACAGAAGCTCCTTCCAGGAGAGACACCAGATCTGAGACCATACTCAGGTTGGCCTGAACAGAGTAACTTATATTTGTTCTCGATGACAAGCTACACTTCATCACCATGTCCATATGTTTGGTCAATCACATGGGCATGTGTTTCAGACATCCTATTGCGTCAACGTCATGACACAGCATCTAAGTTCCATTTCGAAGGGAAACTCAAAATTACAATCAAGGCATTTCAGGGAGGTCAGAAACAGTGCTTACTGATATTGAAAATAATTCCCATTGTAACTGTTAAGTGATTTGTAACTTTTTTCAGAACTTTTTCATGCACAAACAGCAACATCACACACTTAAGAAAGTTAAAAACGTTATAATATGAAAATTATAAAAGGACCCATTTAGGTTGATCTCATTTGTATTTGTACTTTTTTTGTATTTTTGAATCCCCACACCATTTCAAATACAAACCCTTTTAAACTTTTCAAGGGTTTTCATACAATCCCATAGCCGGCCTCTCATTAATCAGTATATGATGCCGAAACATACCTGGGAACTTTTTTAATGACACGTTTATTGATGAATGAACTCCAGATGGAACTAATACAAATCATTAGCACTCTTTGTATGGCTGATTTTAATCATCAAAGATAAACAAGTATGAAATGTAAGCGAAACGCTATTAATGTTATGGTATAAAATTACGTTTTCGATCACTTACTGGTTTGTTGTTGCAATAATTACCGATCAGTCTTTATAATTGTTTCATTCTGTTCTGTTGTGATTTGTAATGTCAAATTAAGAAAATGTGTTAACCTCATTAAACAAATGTGATGGTGTTTAATATTTAATTAGTCTTGTTTATTATAAATAACCTCAACACATTTATAAACATTTGCACGTATTTTGGACATTTATATTGTCTTGGGAAAAGATAATTACATATTATATTAAGACTATTAAGACAGAGAATATATCTTAAATTAAGTTTATTTTTAGTTTTAACAGTTTGCCAAATTTGCTTCTAAAATATATTTGTTTCTGGAACCCCCACAGCAAATTCCCAGTCAGTGCTGGTGTGCCGGCCTCAATCTCTGACGCTGATCGCTATGATGTTCGAATTTATCCAAATACGGATTTAAAAGCAACTGAAAGACTACACACTCTACACCTCATATATCAGAGCGATTGCGTACAACCAGCAGCTGCCAACTTTGATGACGATGTTTTCCATTCCAAGTGAAACAATAGACAGTGACCACAGAGTCACCAGTGTGCTTGCAAGGAAATCTGATCACATTGTAGATTGTGGACCTCCATGTTGAAATAAACCCAGGCATTGTGATTGTGAGATAGAAACATGTTTCCCGAGATAACTGTTACATCAGGTCCCACTGTGAGCCCTCAGATACCACTCAAAAGAGCTCCATGGAATTTCCATAATGGCTGTGAGCCTTATGATCACAGGAAGCCAGCGGTCTAACAACCCACAATCAGCATGGTGATGAAGAAGAAGCCTATGTACAGTACAAACTGTCTGCTTATGACACTTTGCAATAAGATTTTAAGCTTTATTCTTTATAGTCATATGCCTGACTTGTGGCACAATTCATATTTTAACAGAATAATATATATTTCTCAATTTTATATATTTCTCAATGTTAAGTGGTCTCTTTTTTTCAGAGCTGTAAATACAGTATACTGTATATATACACTCACCTAAAGGATTATTAGAAACACCTGTTCAATTTCTCATTAATGCAATTATATAATTAACCAATCACATGGCAGTTGCTTCAATGCATTTAGGGGTTTGGTCCTGGTCAAGACAATCTCCTGAACTCCAAACTGAATGTCAGAATAGAAAAGAAAGGTGATTTAAGCAAATCTGAGCGTGGCATGGTTGTTTGTGCCAGACAGGCCGGTCTGAGTATTTCACACAAAACCATTTCTAGGGTTTATAAAGAATGGTGTGAAAAGGGAAAAACATCCAGTATGCGGCAGTCCTTTGTGCGAAAATGCCTTGTTGATGCTAGAGGTCAGAAGTGAATGGGCCGACTGATTTTAAGCTGATAGAAGAGCAACTTTGACTGAAATAACCACTCGTTACAACCGAGGTATGCAGCAAAGCATTTGTGAAGCCACAACACACACAACCTTAAGGTGGATGGGCTACAGCAGAAGACCCCAACGGGTACCACTCATCTCCACTACAAATAGGAAAAAGAGGCTAAAACATTTTCAGAAGCTCACCAAAATTGGACAGTTGAAGACTGGAAAAATGTTGCCTGGTCTGATGAGTCTCGATTTCTGTTGAGACATTCAAATGGTAGAGTGAGAATTTGCCGTAAACAGAATGAGAACATGGATCCATCATGCCATGTTACCACTGTGCAGGCTGGTGGTGGTGGTGTAATGGTGTGGGGGATGTTGTATTGACAAATAGGCCCCTTAGTACCAATTGGGCATCATTTAAATGCTACGGCCTACCTGAGCATTGTTTCTGACCATGTCCATCCCTTTATGACCACCATGTACCCATCCTCTGATGACTACTTCCAGCAGGATAATGCACCATGTCACAAAGATTGAGTCATTTCAAATCAGTTTCTTGAACATGACAATGAGTTCACTGTACTAAAATGGCCCCCAGAGTCACCAGATCTCAACCCAATAGAGCATCTCTGGGATGTGGTGGAACAGGAGCTTCGTGCCCTGTATGTGCATCCCACAAATCTCCATCAACTGCAAGATGCTATCCTATCAATATGGGCCAACATTTCTAAAGAATGCTTTCAGCACCTTGTTGAATCAATGCCACGTAGAATTAAGACAGTTCTGAAGGTGAAAGGGGGTCAAACACAGTATTAGTATGGTGTTCCAAATAATCCTTTAGGGGTGTGTGTTTGTGTGGGTGTGGATGTGGGTGGGTGCAAAAATACCACACGAAATATATCATTAAAATGCAATATATAAAAAAATTAAACAAAGAAATACAATTGCCAAAATGAATGCAATATATAATACATTTTTGTGTTCAAAAGTTGTCTAATATTATTAATGCACTGTGAACAAACATGAACATTAGCAAAGGTTAACGGAATAGTTCATCCAAAAATGAAAATTATTCCATAATTCACTGACCGTCTCAAGCCATCATAGTTGGATCTGACATACTTCTTTCAGACAAATACACTAGGAGTCATGTAAAAAAAACAAAAAAAACACATTCTTCATTATGAAGTAAAATATCTTCTGGTGCACTGCATTCCGTATTCAACTTGCAAAAAAAGTGTAACTGGCGCAATGTCAGATGTAGCGCAAGTGTTTTGAATTGCGAGAGGCGTTACACTTTCTGTGCATCACCAAAAGGCCTTTCTAAACGCAGACATCCGGGATCAGTCCCTCTGGGGGAGATGGTGTTGAGGTCATGATGCTAGATGGACGGAGCAGGCCCGGGGTCGTTCCCCCTCTTCTGCCTGAGAAGACGGATAAAAATTGGCAGGGGTTCGCC
Organism: Pseudorasbora parva; assembly: GCF_024679245.1. NCBI lineage: Eukaryota > Metazoa > Chordata > Actinopteri > Cypriniformes > Gobionidae > Pseudorasbora > Pseudorasbora parva. The sequence continues at coordinate 45,986,166 of NC_090176.1, forward strand.
ACTGCTGGATCCAAATGTGATAGGTTTTGTTGTCCAGGCTCCTGAGTTCTTCTTAACAGTCTGAGGCCCACACCTAGCCTGTGGGAAGTGTTATCTGTCAAAGCTCAAATCCATCCTGCTCCAGGGTCTCTGAGGTAATAAGACCTTTACCCGTCCAAACTTCACGACTGCTCCTACTAGAAAACGGAGATTTGGTCCCCGATGAATTCATAAGGACCTTAATAGGACCTCTGTTCTGAGAATCCAGAATGGTGAGTCATGCATAAATTTGATCAGCATAGACATATTTATGGTTATACAACGTCAATGGCATGCTTAGGTCACAAGTTATGTGCTTTTATTGATACAATAGGGGATGAAAGTCCCAATTCATATTTACTTGATCAAAGGGACACTTTCCAGCATGTTATTATATTTCGCTTTATTTTCTAACTAAGTGGCTACATGACTGAAACGTAATACTTGTATTTCCCAACAAGAATTTTTGGATGGTGTTCCAAATTAGACCCCTTTGGTTAAGATCATTAACTCTAAGGACTGAACTTTGACTGCTAACTCTTCCCAAACTGTTTATGCAACGAACATGAATGAAACCTCAAATCATGCGGCCTGTTGTGGAGCTCTATGCTGTTTCTTGTCCAGAAAAGTTTATTTTTGCAGATGATCAAATACCATAGACCTACACTGAATGAAGGCCAGAATACCCAACACCCAAAATAACACTTAAAGGTAGTGTAGGCCGTTTCAGAGTAGCTAGCAATAGCAAGCTAGCTTTGAAAGCATAAGATCCCCTCCCTTCAACTATTTTTTTAACATTTATAATGTTTAAGAAACTTTTTTTTTTTAAATCATCAGAAGGATTTTTAATGAATCATGTGACACTGAAGACTGAGACTGGATGAATAATGTTGAAAATTCAGCTTTGCATCACAGATATAAATTCCATTTTAAAATATATTTAAAAAGGACACTTATTTTAAGTTGCAATATTTCACAATATTCCTGTTTTACTGCATTTTGGATCAAATAAATGCAGCCTTGAAATTAATATCAACCTTTGCATGCATTTAAAAAAAAAAATATTTAGAACTGCTAAAAGTAGTAAAGACTGTCAACCAGCAGTAATTATACATTTAGCACTTTACAGCAACCACCATGCTGCAGCTTTAATTATGGGATTTTCCTATCAATAGCCCTTCAGTGGTGCGGTTTACATGAATAAGTCACTTCTACTCGAGGCCTGAGCGGGCTGGATTAACAACACATGCCCTGGGTAGACAGTTTCCTTTATTCTCTCAACAACGAAGTCATTTCCTCTTGACTTCTCTTTTGAAAATACTTACTGGTCTTGAACGGAATCCAAATCTCGAGGACCCCGGGTTCTGTTCTGCTTTCATGTGACTCCAGGCAGTTCATAACACGAATGAATAAAGGAGAAAAACAACAGATGCACGACTAGAGGCCCGAACGGGCTACTGCACGGCAAGCCAGACATTTGGAGATCAGTCACGGTAATGAATCAAGTAATGCTGGTTATGAGGAGAACCTGAAATCTGCTGATTTCATTACACTATTGACCTACAGTATCAAGATCAATGGCATATTTAATCTGATGCAAATTAAAAAACATATACAAGCTCATAGCCCATATTTTCAAAATATGTTTGTCCACTGGAATGTGTTTGGAAAGATAAACATTGCACAAATGAATAAATAAATACAAAGTATGTATGTATATATGTATTGTGAAAAGCACTATACAAATAAATGAAATTAACTAAATATTTTTACTTAATTGATCATAGATGTATGTTTCCCTTTCGCTAACCTTGTTATTCTGATGCTGCCTTGATGACAAGCCCAGATGTGGGTTAATAAACACTCTGAGGCCCTTTGAATGAACCCTGCATATCATTTCATGCAGGCCACTCATGAATACATCATCAAGGCATCAATACAAGCAATTCTTAAAATCGAAGACCATGCAGAAATAGAGCATGTGGGCTGCTTATTGCATGTTTTGCATTAGAGATACTTCATATTTCATGTCTTTTTATCAGGACGATGGCTAGGCCCGTCTCGGTCCGCCAACCACACGAAGTTGAGCTAAAAATACATCAGTGTGCAAAAGCCAGACCACAATACGCCCATTGCATGTGCTGAAATGATTTAGCATGGATTGACATTGCCTACAAATTGCATTTCTAAATCATAAGTAATGGAACTTTTTCATGTTTCTACATCAAACTGCAAGAAAGAAACACATTCTAAGATGTGAACTGGAAGTATGACAGTAACTCTGACACAGAAGTGTTTTATGTGTATTAAATTCTGTGGCTGCAGTGACCTCATAGGCATGCGTAGGTTTTTTGATAGATGAGTTTTTATGTAGTTCTCTCTTACCTGTGGGATTTTCAAAAAAAGATATATGGACCAGGCCTTCTTCCATTGTTCTGTGATCCAGTTCTGATGCTCTCGTGCCCACTGTTGGCGCTTTGAGCGGTGGACAGGGGTCAGCATGGGACCCCTGACTGGTCTGCTGCTATGCAGCCCCATATACAACAAACTGCGATGCACTGTATTCGGACACCTTTCTATCAGAATCAGCATTAACTCCTTAAGAAATTTGAGCTATTGCAGTAGCTCAGACCAAAGGGGCCAGCCTTCATTACCCACGTGCATCGATAAGCCTTGGACCCGGTCACCGGTTTACCACTGTTCCATCTTTGGACCATTTTTGATTGATAGATAGATACTGACCACTGCAGACCGGGAATGCCCCACAAGAGCTGAAGTTTTGGAGATGCTCTGACCCAGTCGTCTAGCCATCACAATTTGGCCCTTGTCAAATTCGCTCAAATTCTTTCGCTTGCCCAGTTTTTGTAGCCTGACAAGCCAGACCCACATCAAGATGTTAGGTCTGGAAACTCACCATAGACAGGGCTCAATCCGAGGGGCGGGATAAACGGTTGTCTTTCAAACTCCCTCTGCACGTGATAGGATAGCGCTACACCAACCAGAGCAACGAAGGTGAAGCAGAGCTCCTTGATAGATTAAACAGTCGCCGTATCCGGTCGGCAAAACTCAGAACACATCTGTAATGAGGACTCAGGTGGATTGGGATCCATGTGCAGTTTATTGGAAACACACAAACTCACAGTAATAACAGGCAGAGGTCGGTAGCCAAGAATTAACAGTAGTATCACAGGCAAGGCGTAAATCTTAATCATACCAGGCAAGGGTCAGGGCAGGCAGCAAACATTCGAATAACCAGAGTCCAGGCAAACACAGGTCAAAATGGCAGGCAGCAAGAATCAGAGTCGATAAACAGGCAGGTTCGTAAACAGGCAGATCAGAAAAAACAATGGGTAAACGCTCAGAAATGTCGCCGGGGCAGAACAAGACTTTGCAGTGTGTGTGTGTGTGCTCAGAGAATATATAGGCCAGCTGATGAGGAACAGGTGGATGGTAATCAGTCCCGGCATGTGGGATTATGGGAAATGAAGTCCGTGAGTGAGTTAGTACTCTGGTGAGCGCGACCTCTGATGGCCGACGGTGGGATCTTCACCAGCGGTTGTGAAAACATCTTCCCTTTATAAGAATGACTTCAGTGCCGTTCTTTGTTCTTTTCTCAGAGAAAAGCTTAACTCCAAGTCTTCCAGAGTCACGGTCAGAGCTGATTTGAAAGACCGCCATTCGTCAGTTTCTGTGTTTACTAAAAGCCACAAACACAGCTCGGCCGTTGTCATTATGGCCCCGCCCACCGACTCTATACACGATGTGATTGGTCCGGCAAGAGTTAGGGGAATACAGCTCAGAAGGGTATTGAGAGTTGCTAGACGACACTTGCGGGCAGATTAAATTTGCTGCCGCTAGAGTGCATCTAGATTTCTAGGCTACAGTTTTTGTGCTTCTTACACATGAACCCGTCAGTGGCCATATTATGCCTGATCTGTGTATCAATTGTATTATTTTTGTACTGTGTACCACAAAGTGACATTTTGTCAAAAATTCTCCCCTAAAAAAAGCTGACTACAGTTGTGGTTCGCATGTATGCAGTATGCAGTAAATCTTTTATCAGTTTAGACCAAACCAATAACTTTTACACCCAAACCTATGTCCGATGGCCATGATTCTCCAGAACATCCATCTTTCTGTTCTCTTCCGCTATTTAGCACCTCTTTAACACTGTCTCTGCCCCATTTCAGACTGGTCTACAAAAACACAAATAGCACATGAGAGAACCTCACCAGCTCTGCCATAAAACATAAAACACACACACGGCGGGCAGACGGGCCGTAAGTAAAGAACATCTGCTTGACAGTGCTGAGGCAGGAGGTGGGCTGGTGGGCTTCTCTGCAGTGACCACTGGAGAATGGAATGCCATTGAGTATTAACTGATTACAGCCAACATGCCCGGTGTCATAAGCCACATCACGTCACCCAACAACACATATGGTGTAGGATTCTCATCTGCAACCACCATCAGCTATCAAGTGTCCATGGACAATTTTTTTCTTAATTCCTGGAGAAAGCATGCAGGCTCTTTCCGCCACATCGGTCCATGTGCATACTAGATGGGAGATCTAGTGTATATAGACTGTCAAATCGATATGGAAAATGAATCATAATTTCCACCGCTCACTCATATGTGTTTGGCATACTGGATAGTAAGAAAAAATCTTAACTCTCGCCTGCAAATGAGAAATTATGTATTCTGGAAGAAATAATGAGGCCAGTCTTTCTCATCATAATTGCAAGCAAATGTCTACAGATTGGAAAGCCGTGGAAACTTTGCTCTTCTATAAATATAGTTCCTAATTACTGTTAATACACACCTGATGGGAAAAATTGGGGAAACTAATCCTTTGGAACATATTCAGCACTGTATCACTTCAAATTGTGGTTTTGTTTCTGGAGATACGAGTCAGTAATATTTTTTATTTTTTTCAGAAAAAGTTTCTCATGCTCATTATGAAACATATATTGCAGTATATTGGAAAATATCATGTAATATGTCAGGCAATTTATCCACATATGTGATTTAATATTTATATTGTCCAATATATTGCAATATATTGAAAGCGGCAATCATTTGTATATTTTTCAGTATATTACATGAATATATAATATATGGTATAATACCATCAATATATTATTCCATGTATTTACAATATATTATAATATATTTATATGGATCAGTATATGTATTTTCCTTTCGTAAGGGGCATGTTGCATTTATTTGATTCAAATTACAGTAAAAACAGTAATATTGTGAAATATTATTACAATTTTAAATATTAATTGTTTTCTTTTTGAATATATTTTGAAATGTAATTTATTCTTGTGATCAAAGCTGAATTTTCAGCATCATTAGGACTCCAGTCTTCAGTGTCACGTGATCCTTCAGAAATCATTCTAAAAAGATTTCTTACTGTTATCAATGTTTTATATTTGTATGGAAACCATGACACTGAACATTTTGTTCAGGATTCTTTGATGAATAGAACATTACAGTTTATTTGAATTATTTGAAATAGAAATGTAGAAGTATACTTTTGATCAATAAAATGCATACAAGTATTAATTTCATATACACAAACCTTTGATTGGTAGTGTACGTAAAGTAGGCCTAAGATAATTGTAGGAGATATTTTTGCAATACATCCTTTTTCATCCTTTCCAATTCCTGAATCAGTGTCAATAATTACATCCCAACTTAGAAATGATCTAGATGTTTCACATCATCATATGTTCTTTTCCCAGACAGTCTTTGATGACTCAAAGTTTTACTTTTAGGTAAATATGGAAGTGTGGAAAAGCAAGTGATAGACAGAGACCCATTGGACTTAATTCAAAAAGGCCTCTAGGCCATAAAAAAAATGCAAATGGTAGAGGAAGCTTGCGGTTTTTTGGCGAAGCACATGACAAGATTTGAGGTCACCCCTCTCCAGGAAAGCAAGACTGGACATGTTTGAGAAGGTCAGGAGTGTTACCTCACAGCTTCTTGTGCATGCTCTTGTTCCTGCGCCCCTGCATTTAAATGCCTGCTCATGTCAGATTCATAAAAGTGAACCCCAGTTATCTGGGGTCAGCCAAGAATCAAGTCGAGGTTGGTGGAACACAGCAAAGCCGTTGGCATTCGCAGATGGTACAGCCCCGCGGCCAGCTGAAACAAATGCCTGCCTGATAACACATATATACACATTCTTAGACTCTCTGGCACTGATAATCAAACCCACAAATCCACACACACAAAGAAATGGATTCACACTCATCTGTGGGAACACACAAACACACACACGAACAAGACCCCTGGAAGACTTCCGACTTGGCCTGCACAGCAGCCAGAATGGTTTGCTGTAGAGAGCTGGTCTGTTGATACTTCATTGCATGCTTCAACGTGAGTAATACTTTTAATTATGGGTGTTCTGATTGTATGTAGTTTATTTCCTGGAGCTGATTCCAGATATTGGATCATTCTCGCTACGCAAAAGGCAGAATCTGTTCACAATTTAAATTCCTGGAGGAAAAAAATCAATAACGATTTTTGTCCCCCAAGGGCATTAAATGTATGCGACATATTTACACGCAAAGGAACCTTGTATAGCACTTGAAATGTACGCCTAGATCATTTTTATTTTCTTACAACACATAGTTCCTGTGTCATTCAACCACACTTCAACTGGTATTTTTAGGGATGGATGGAGGGTTTTATTTATATAAAAACAGATAAAATAATGATAATGTAGGTGTGTTTGTTTCTTCAGTAGAACACAAATTAAGATTTTTAGCTCCAACCGTTGTTTGTATAATGCATGTCAATGGTCCAATCAATGGTCCAATCAAATTTTAATTTTTGAGTGAACTATCCCTTTAAAGCTGTATCTCCGCAACACTATGGTATTCCAACTAAACTTGGTACAGATCATCACAAGGATCCCCATTGACATCCATTATACGAGCAACGGTTGGAGTTAAAATTCTTCATTTATGTTCTAAGAAACAAACACACCTACATCTTGGATGCCCTAAGGGTAAGCAGATAGGCATCACATAAACATTTTTAGGTGAACTATCCCTTTAAATATAAATATAAAAAAATCCAATATAATTTAAATAAAATAGATAATATAATTTAATTCATATAATATAATATAATATAATATAATATAATATAATATAATATAATGAAATAATTTATTAAATATAAAAAATTACAATAAAAGATGGAAGGACACATTGATACCTGAAGTTGCCAAATGCATAAATATATAATACATTATACCATTTATAATTGATATGAAATACATTGATGTTATGTCAGAGAGTAGAGAAGGTCAAAGTTCATCTCCCCAGAGGCCCAGAGCTGTGAGTGGCAGCACTCTATGAGAGTCATTGTCACAGTGCCTTTGCTCAGCCAGCTGGGGGTAGGATGGCTCAGGTCAAGGGCAAGGGGCAGGTGAGCTTAAGCAGAGGACAACAGAACACATTACTACCATTAATCACCCTTCGCTGACCTCAAACCCCCGCCTTTCTAAACCACTTCGGGACACTCTCTCTCTCTCTCTCTCTCTCTCTCTCTCTCTCTCTCTCTCTCTCTCTCTCTCTCTCTCTCTCTCTCTCTCTCACTCTCTCTCACTCTCACTCTCTCTCTCTCTCTCTCTCTCTCTCTCTCTCTCTCTCTCTCTCTCTCTCTCTCTCTCTCTCTCTCTCTCTCTCTCTCTCTCTCTCTCTCTCTCTCTCTCTCTCTCTCTCTCTCTCTCTCTCTCTCTCTCTGGGCCTCTGAGTTCCTCTGTCCTTGACCGCTCTCTTTCTCAGCCCACAGTAACCTGCTGCCCAGCCAGAGGAAACACAGTCCTGCATTGACATCCAGCATCTAGACCGCTGACTGTACCACAGTCATCCACTTCCACCCCAGTAGTCCACATGCTGGCTCACTGCATCAATAGGGCAGTGGAGATTTATTGACAGGCCCTTGGCACCGGCAGGCCTGTCCACGCCAATGTGGATTTGTAATGTCAGTATTAACTATTTCCACACCATTGACAAGACTTTCCAACCCAGGCTCATTGGAATTGGTAGGGGCAGTGTAGGGGGATAAAATTAAACGGTGTTGATAAACACGCTTAAAAGCGATTATGCGTCTTGATAGCACGCCAAAATTACATACGAATTGGCGTGTCATATATACGCCATTTCATGAGATCAGTCTGGGAATGGAGAAAAAAATATTACCACTTAGCGCCTCCGGTGGACGTTTCACCTAAAAAGTGCAGGTAAATGGCGGCACGCTTCCCGCCATTGACATGTTTTTCTGGCTTTCCATGTTTTTTTACTGTTATAAGGTAGGGGGTGCTATTACGTATCTTCTGAAAGAACACATACCAAAAAGAAGCAGATAAAAGATTTCTTGGCAACAATTAAGCCTGTGCAAACCTAATTTGCAGCCAGGGTAGTCTAGCATCTCTACATTGGATTGTGAGCTGGAAAAACCAAACTCTGGTCAGGCCAATCGCATCGTGTATAGAGTCGGTGGGCGGGCTTTACATAATGGCAGAGTTGTGACGGTTCCGCGTGCTACTTGTAAACAAAGAAGCTGGCGAACGGCGGTCTTTCGAAAAGGCTTTGGCCGCGACTCTGGAAGACTTGAAGTTAAACTTTTCTTTGAGAAGAGAACAAAGAACGGCTCTGAAGTCATTCTTAAGAAGGGAAGATGTGTTCATAGTTTTGCCGACCGGATACGGCGAAAGATAAATCAACAAGCTCCGCTTCACCTTCGTTGCTCTGGTTGGTTGTAGCGCTATCCTATCGTGTGCAGAGGGAGTTTGAAAGACAACAGTTTATCCCGCCCCTTGGATTGAGCCCTGCCAATGGTGAGTTTCCAGACCAAACATCTTGATGTGGGTCTGGCTTGTCAGACTAACAGAAAGGTATACAACTGATGATTTTTTTGTATGAATATGTAAATGTAGAATCTTTGCATTCACTTGCAAACATTTGAGTTGTACATTATGGAAAAACTATATTTCAGTTAATACGCAAAGTTTCTTAGTGGTACAAAAATGCTTTGCAAGGGAACACTAATTTTCTCTATTGCGAGAAAAGGCAAATGTTTTGTGGGAGAACACAAAGTTGCTGAGTTTTCCCTGCGATACTTTGCACTCACTTGCAAAAATATTGTGTTGGCATAATATCAGGTGGGAGGAAAAACTTTAGCCTATTTCAGTGCTTTTTTTGCGAGGGAATGCACAGTTTCTTAGTGGAACGCAATAGTTTTGCGAGAGAACACAAATGTTTTTGATGAAAGACTTTCTTTTTTTCCAACCATGTCCCATTAGGGACTCCGTAGTTCGTGACTGGGCAGCAGAGAGTGAATTCTGACCTGCTGCATAGGCCAATGTGCACAACCATCAGGGCTGCATCTGCAGACTGGGAAGAAACGATTTCAGGGGATTCCGGGAAGGGGGACTAACATTAGTTTGTGTTGATGAGGCAAGAGGGCAGGTGTTGCCCCATTCTATTGCTCCACCTGCCACTGCCTGTCAGCCCCGGAAGCGCATGCTGCACATTCTAATGCTGTCACCCAAGACAGAGTTTCCCCACTTCGCTATCTCAAATATTATATACTTGCTTCCTATACGGAAAAATGATCCTCCCTGACCCACTGTCCTCTGAGCCTGTATCAATGCCTGTAGGTTTATCTCTGGGCCGGACTGTTTGTTTGGGTAAAGCCGCTGCACTCACATGGCACTGCATGGGAAAGCGATTTCCCACAAACCAAACCTTGACAGCTCACGGCTGCCTTAGATAGGCGTCCCAGAGCCGGCTTCTGTCATGCGATACTCCATGCAGGAGATCTGGGGTTTTGGAAGCGCTCCCTCGATGTAGCAAGAGGGCTCGTTAAATTAATGAAACACTCTATGATCAGCGCATTTTTTTCTCAGCTCTGCAGAGCTGCATGCCAGCGCAGCCAGTCGGGCCCGGTTCATGCAGAGCCATGCTTCATCATCATGCTTATACGAAATCAAGTAACAGTTTGACAGGGGCATGCGTTGTAGCATCGAAAGACTCATTTTTAAACAGCAATCCTGAATTTACAGTCAACATGAAATGCAGTTTGGAAATAATCTGACTCGTGTAATTCGAAGTGAAATACATTAGATTGATCAAGGACATTGAACTATAAAACAAATGTGGTGAAAAACGAGTGTTATGTATCCGAATGGCGCCAAGTTTGGAGGGGTGGGGTTGAAAAGGTCAAAGGAATTCATGATGTCAGCCGAAAAAGGAAGTTATTTCACATACAGATCATTTTATTACGTTCTGATAAAAGATTACAAAGACAAACAATTTTTCTTTGGAAAAACATCTATCTATCTATCTATCTATCTATCTATCTATATATATATCTATCTATCTATCTATCTATCTATCTATCTATCTATCTATCTATCTATCTATCTATCTATCTGTCTGTCTGTCTGTCTGTCTGTCTGTCTGTCTGTCTGTCTGTCTGTCTGTCTGTCTGTCTGTCTGTCTGTCTGTCTGTCTGTCTGTCTGTCTGTCTATCTGTCTGTCTGTCGATCCGTCCGTCCGTCCGTCCGGGAAGGTTAAAAGTTCATGCAATGTAAAAGTTCATGATAAAAGTTCATAATAAAAGTTCATACAATGTGACTATTTACAGACGTACGTCCGTCCGTCTGTAAATAGTCACATTGTATGAACTTTTATTATGTATCATGGTGCTCAATCTTAGAGCAATGCATTATACACAAGCCTAGATAAAGCACTTCAAGTCTGGATAAATGAATGCTTGGCAATTGTGACATAATAACCTGTTATTTATTTTGAACTAAAAAAAGTACTACACGGTCCTTGATCAAACAGTCTAGTCCTTGGTCGGACTGCAGCAAGATATCAAACAGTGGTGCCATGACTGCAGTGAGAAAAGTCTGAAGAAAGTCAACCGGCCAGGCGATTACGATTCTATCGTGCAAAGGGAAGGCAGTCAACTGTAGGAGAAGAACAGCTCTATACCCATATGCATGTTTACAAGAATCGCCACAATTACCACAAAGCCCCTCCATCCCAGAGTCCTGTGAGGCAGCCGCATCTGTGAGGGAAAAAGCTTTTTCCCAGAGATATCAGTGAACACACACTCTCTCACACAAGGTAATATACACAGATGCAGACCAGGCCAGATAGAATTCTTTTACATCATACAGTTTTTCTCAGTTGCTTTGGTGCATTTCTCACATCACTGTTTACATTTGTACAACAGTTAGTTCAACCTCCACAACATTTAGTCATTTGTGCATATCATAGTAGAAGTTTCTCATTCCTTCCAACAAATTGCAAATGCTTTCGGACATGCACCAATTGCTTTCATACAACTCTCTGCTGTTTTATAACATTATCATTTGCTTATGTCGTGTCAGTCAAAATTAACTTTACTTGTGAATGCGGAATTGTCATTAAAACTATTAGTCCTCATTTCATTGCTTGAGTCATTACATACAAAAACTAGTTGTCAAAATCTGTCAAGCAAATTTTACACTTTTTTAAAATCTTTTTTTAAACCCCTTTTCCTGGCTTGGAGCTGGTGCTTTGGGTGTGGAAACAAAAATAACCGATTTGAAACTAGGCTCTGGCTCTGAACCAGCACCAGCACTGCCTTGGTGGAAAAGGGGTATTAGTTATTAATTATTATCCATATAGTATAAGGTGCCATATGAGATATTTAATTATTAGATGTATCTTGTATTTTAATTTGTCAACATTCTTCTTACCACTGATAATGGGCTTTGGACTAAATGATGTCAGTGTTCCATTTTCATTCATTTTGGACACCTCGTACAATGAGTGACAAAACACTCTGATTTTGTCATGCTATATGTACATATTTGGTATTGCCGGATTTAGCACAACCCCACATTTAAAAAAAGCCATCATATGTGTTTCTATGACAATACCTGGCAAAGCAGCCACAAAGTAAATGAAAACATTCTGCATAAATATTACATTTGTGCATCTCCGCTTATTTAAGGTATGTGTTTATACGTCTCTATTTCTTCCATACCTCTAGATATTCACATCCAGTCATTTCTAGTAGTTAAATCAACTTCCTGACTACAAACATGTCAAGTTTCAAAGCTCTCAGAGCTTGTATGATTGATCTGCACTAGTTTATATGCCTTAACTCCCATTCTGACAGGCTATATTTTAGGGCTTTTTTTGGTTTTGGGATGTATAACAATATAATTTAACAATCTTAGAGATGACGAAAAACATTGTTTGGTTTAGTTCTACCTCCGGTAGGGGTATCTCAAAAACTAAAGCACTTTTTTTTTCTATTTGTCAATTGGTGTCAATGAAGGCCTGTCTGAGGATTTCAACAAAATCGGATTTCAACAAAAATATCTTAATTTTTGTTCCGAAGATGAACGAAGGTCTGACGGTAATTATTAAGTAATTATTGACAGAAATGATTGGGTGAACTAACCCTTTAACGTATAGGCTTTGCTAAGCAAGCTCTTGATGTTTAGATTGTCTCTTCTTCTGCTGCTCTTTTTCCTGCTGTGGTGATTAGCTAACAGTAGGCGTTTCTCAATGTCAAGGAAGGATCCTCAGAAGCCAGAATTCCAAGGATGCTACGTCATCAACATCCGACGAAGGACTGTTCCAATGTCGAGGATCCTCGGAATTTCAACCAAGGACTGAGTCCTTCGTTCGAAAAATATGTCATATACAAGAAAGGATGCATATGAGTAGCCTTTGCGCTCTTCGCGTTCTCAAATCATTTACAATCCTATGCGCACATGCAGCTTCGCTATCTTCAGACATTCCCGGAGTCGGAGTGTGAACGGGGCAAATATCCTTGTATCAGGGTTTGGAGATGGGAAGGAAGGAGGCGGGAACCGGCGAACGTTCAACAACTTTATAATAAATAATAATCAAAACGAAAGTAACGCGGGAAGACTGCCCGGGCGACTGCCCGCACACACATTATAAACCATAAACAAACCATAACATAAAGTCCAGGCCTGGTCCTCTCTCGTCTTCCACGCTCCTCCATTTATACTCCAGTTCCTCTGCTGTGAGCCGAGACCGGTGTGGCGATCAGCTGCCGCTCATTATCACTCCACCGGCCCGCTCTAACGGCCCCTCACCTCGCTGATTGCCACAATGCTTTTATTTACGTTACCAAACATTGTTATAACCATAGTAAATATAAGTAAAGTTTAATGTTTAAATGCCGGTACAAATTACTACGGTATTGATATAAAAAAATACAAATAACAATAACTTTATTGATGGCCAACAGACCTTTTCACTGACGTAATGACGCAATGACGTGCACTTGCTAGCCTGTTCCATTTACGTGTTCTCCGAATGCTAAAGAGGAGCCTCGCCTAGCCTCTGAAGGAAGTGACTTGGAAGGATCAGTCCTTCCAAGGAAGCATCCTTGACATTGAGAAACACCTAGTGTTGCATTACCCCATGTGCCCACTTCTGGACTGGAGTGTGGATTGCCTGTGACTGACTGTATGTGCCAAAACGTGACGTTTGAACCATGACGGTTCAGAATGAATACATAGTAGAAGTACCATTATACTCCTAATACTATACAGTGTAGTGTAGTGTAGCTTAGTATCATATTGCATCAAATCATATCATATAGTAACTCATTCTTGTACTCTTATATGCTGTAAAGAAGAGTCAAGTCTTAATTTATTGTCAGCTCTTCTGTTATATTTGGCCCAATAGCCAATATGTGTCGGTTCAGTCAGGTTGTATTCTGGGAGAGAACTACTCTACCTCCACATTCACTCTCAGGAGGCCCAGGCTGGTTCTGGTGTCAGGGAGTTCCCTGCCGAGAGCCTGAGCCCATGTAAAAGAATCACTGGCCCGTCCCATTCCAGGCATTGCAGACGCTGGAAAGAATGCCGCGATGAAAGTTGTGATAGGTTCATGCAGGATGAATGGTATTCTCAGGGACTCTGGAGGAGATTCTGGGACAGGCTGGAGAAGTCTGCAGTGGGGCAATGAGGGTCAGGGAAGGTTTAAATATAAGGGTTCATTAGACATTCAATGTACCCTGGTAGTACGGGCTGTCCTGTCCTCTTCGCCTACACTGAGCGCTAGGAATGGTTCCCCAGGAGACACAGCAATCTAGGAAAGGGCGATAACACCTGGGCATGGAAAGAATCGCTGAAGGCATGCAGTTCTGATATTAGCCACCTATGAAACTTTAGAGCAATGCATAAATCAACTGCAGACATGATGTATAACGCAACAGTCCTGTACGTGAACCTTGTGCATTTGAGCCATAACATACAACTGGCAACGTTCCTTTGAAATGGAATGTTGCTGATAGGACAGAACGTTTTAATATGCCCTGGTTAGAGAGTGTGTGTGCCATTTAGAGCCATATTGAATGCCTTTTAAATGTCAGTTCAGTTTCTGAATTTGAACTGAGGTAGCAAACAGACAGGCAGATAGATAGATAGATAGATAGATAGATAGATAGATAGATAGATAGATAGATAGATAGATAGATAGATAGATAGATAGATAGATAGATAGATAGATAGATAGATAGACAGACAGACAGACAGACAGACAGACAGACAGACAGACAGACAGACAGACAGACAGACAGACAGACAGACAGACAGACAGACAGACAGACAGACAGACAGATAGATAGATAGATAGATAGATAGATAGATAGATAGATAGATAGATAGATAGATAGATAGATAGATCTTTAAAGTCTATCTATCTTATATCTTTTTTCAGTCATTTAAAAGCAGGTCTACCTAAATTCTCTGAAATTACACGCTATTCAGTAAATTCCATTTTTATGCCTGGATTCTGTGATTCAGTCCACGTTTTTCTCATTGTGGAAATCATAGGTCGCTATAGATAAGTCCAGCACTCCTGCAGCACGCTGAGGACAAGCAATGCAACTGTCCTAAACATGCGCCACATGCATTTGAGCCAAAACATACTGACAAACTGCCTTTGAAATGGAATGCATGCAGAGACAGTCTACTCAGTCTTAGCTGTCTCTACTGGTCAGCTCTAAACATATATCTTTGAGATGGACACCTGACCTATCCAGCCATCATAGAATGATTAATGATGAGGGGCCCTGCCCACCCTCCCCCTTCTGTCAATGGACACCCAACACCTGCGGATCGGCCCGGGGCAGTGACTGACACGAGACTCATGCTGTTTCATAAGCACATGGGTCTGTTTACTGTACTTGTCCTGGATGTTTAATGTGTTGCTCCAGAGGGGTGGAGAATACGAAGCCAAGCCCACATGCAAAATTAAAAAGTGGCCAAGATTCGTATGGCAGTTTTGCCCTTTCTCAAAATGTTGTCTCTGGGAAAGAATATACAAAAAATGAATAATTATAAATATATAGAGAGAGTATTTTATCAATCACTGAGAAAAAAGAAAAAAAAATAGATTGAGTGTGAGTTGGAATTTCCACACAGGCACGTGTTTTGGGCTGTAGCTCTGTTCCAAAACCCAGTGAGCTCAGTGAATGATTTTACACAGCAGCAAATCCATGCACCACAATTATTATTGATATGTTTGGTAATCAAATGCAATACTCTATTAAGCATAAAATACATAGCACTACAATGTTTGAGGTCTGTTTTTTTTATTGTTTTTTTTTATGAATTATCTTATGCTCAAAAATACAGTAAAACAGTTATACTGTTAAATATCATGACAACTTAAAATAATTTATGTTTTAATATATTTTAAAATATTTTTGTGATGGTAAAAGCTGAATTTTCAGCATCATTACCCCAGTCTTTAGTATCACATGATCCTTCAGAAATCATTCTGATATGATGATTTACTGTTTAAGAAACATTTCTTATTATTATCAGTGTTGAAAAAAGTTGTGCAGGTTAATAGTTTGTAAAAACCATGATACATTTTTACTTTTTAGAAAGTTTTTTGGGGAAAAAATTTTTTTTGGGGAAAAAAACGTTAATACATTTTTTTAATTGAAAGAGCTTATATAAATTAAAAATCTTTTATAATAATAAAATCTAAGATGAAGGTCAAGGCAAGAAAATGTCAATTATCTATTATTATAAATATATGTCTGTCACAGGCATTAACATTTAATAAAGCTATATGTTAACATTAGGTCAATTATTAGGCATCATGAAATGACACTGAACAATACTTTTACAGGTTAATGTCAACTTTATTTTATTTTCTATTATAGAATTATATCTGGTGCCTGAATAATATCTGGTTTGATTATATATAAATATGATGCCTAATGCATTAACTAATGTTAACAAATTGAACATCATTGCAAAATGTTACTGAAATATATTTACAATTGACATCCTTCTTGCCTTTTTTGCAATGTAGAAGTAAGCTGTTTTCTGTGAATGCATGAGACTTGATTCATTAGCCACTGGAAATAACTAGAAGAATTCAAAAATAACTGCAGAATAATTTGCACTACAGGCCAGTGTATTTATAGTCACGACAATACATTACAATAACATGGAATACCCGTTTGCAATATCATGCAGCATAACGAGCTGTTTTGTTCAGCTAAAATAACGAGTGGATCGAGTGACACTGGAAGCCAGACGCATTCAAATTACAAATGGCCACACCTTTGGATGTACACGTTCAATCAGTGCAGTGCATTCTGGGATTGCCTTCAGAGCAAAACTGCAGAATTTGGCCACAACAAGTACTTTAGAAGGCAGCAAAAGGACCTACCTTCATGTACAGGAAGTGCACCAATTATGTCTTAAAATACTGTCTAGGTAGGCAGCTCACTAGGTTTCGAAACAGTCCTATAGTATGTGAGTGACAGCTGAAGGCCTGGCTGCAGATCCTTGTGGAAAAGGAACATTTCATGTGAGACTGACCAGCGATCCACCTGCACGTTACAAAGCACCAGCACTGTCACAACAACCACAAACAGCCGTGACCCTCACTGACCCACGACGACCCCAGTGCCATCTGTTGCAGCAGGCGCAGATCCCTGCCGATGAGCAAGGGACCATTAGCGCAGAAGGGCCCCCTGTGATAAGACAAAGCACGGGAGCCTCACACCCATACAATACAGATGCAGAGAGAGTGATACCACCTGAAAGATTAGCGTAAGTGCTCGGCGTGTGAATGTGCGGAGGCTCTCGGGGGCTGACTGCAATCTCCACTAAGAGCCCCAGCTGAGCAGCCTGTAAACCGAAACGGAAAAAGCACCTGACCTGTTTGGGTAAACGGAGCCGGATGGTGGCCCGTATTAGTGAATTCTCTAAGGAGGGGTTGGGGGGACGGGTGTGTTTTCTCCATCTTAATGGTTCCCACCCGCCTTACCAATCATGCAGGTGATATCCCACCCCCTCGCCCGTAAAGAGGAGACACCTGATCCCTCTTGGGGTTCCACATTCAGCTCCCACACCCCCCCCCTCTCCGGGCATGGCTCAGCCCTGACCTCTGACCCCTGCTTTGGAGGCTATTTATATGGGTGCGTACTTGACCTGACAGCTAAAGAAAAGGAGGACGGGGGAGGTTAAGCTCTATCCAGATGAGAGGCCTGAAGAGAACTCTCTGTGCTAACTTAATAAGGGCACCAGGGATAGTTACAGGGCAGGACTGAATGCTGACGTACATGTAAAGTTGAGGATGGACATTTAGAAAGTGCACAGTGTTCTTTACTGTGCTTTAATTAAAAATACATTAGCGTTTGTTTTTATTTTATTAGTTGTTGCTCTGGGGCCATATTTGTGGATTTCCACCCTGGATTTGGCCTACCCAAATTGAAAAGCTTCCCATGCCCACAAACAGTGGTCTAAATACACAATTTTGGTGGTGGGAATTACATTAAAAAAGGTAATATTCCTCCATTCAGATGCATTTGAATAAATATTGCATACATGATCCAGACAACAATCTTGTTTCCAGTAGTTTCTGGAATATAGCAGAAACAGCCCAAACTGTCTGCAGGGTGCTAGAGCACACAAGGGCCTGAGTTATACACTTTCAAAAATGAAATTATAACCAAAAAAATCAAAAAGTGGGTGTTTGGGGCTAATTACAGCTCAGACGACATATACTTGCATGTCAATCACTTTTAGCAGTGGTTTATGTAACTTCAAAGGGCTTCCTGTAAAATGACACCAACATTTAGTTTTTAGACCATGCTTTTAGATTTGGGTAGGCCAAATCCAGAAGGAAATGGTGTGAAAAAGTTACTTTCTGTAAAACAAATGACAAAGTGGTGTATATCTCCAGAAAGTACTCCTCCACCGACTTGTACAATTGAAGTAGGGATATATACTTTATGATTTAACACCTGTACAGGGTCCGCAGAGTTTAAAGAGTTAGTTCACCCAAAAATGAAAATGTGATATCTGCTTACCCCCAGTGCATCTAAAATGTAGGTGTGTTTGTTTCTTCAGTAGAACACAAATGAAGATTTTTAACTCCAACCGTTGCTGTGTGCCAGTCATATAATCATGTGAATGGGTAAGGCTCTATAAGAGCAAAACATACAAACAAAAAAACATGCTTAGGCAACGTGCACAAAACCCTACTGAAGAAACAAAGACATCTACATGTTAGATGCCCTGGGGGTAACCAGATAAACATCACTCTCAATTTCATTTTTGGGTGAACTAACCCTTAAAGGTTTTTTTATGCTAATTGATAAATTATAAATAAATCTAATTAATATATTGTAATATATAAATATATATTGTAATAAATAAATTATACATTACATTATATATATTAAATTATTGTAAAAATTAAACAAACAAACTTGTACATATATAGGCCTATCAGATGTCGTGTTAACCTAATATTTTCCGTAGTTGATGAAACTTTTTTAACAGTGAAGGAAAATTGATAGACCTACTAACACTTGAGGGTGTACCTTGTAACTGTAATTCTCATCCTGTCCACTTGGTGGCGTGTGTGCTCTTGCCGACTATCAAGTTAATGGTCAACGAACAAAATGGCTTTCCTGAGTGACGAAGCTGTTTTATTGCCTTTCTGCCGTTGAAACAGCGATTAAACGACTACATGAGCCATGCTATGGATTTCGGTAAGTTGGACTGTTTTTTTCGACTTATTTTCTGATGTTCATTCATGTTTATTTCGTTCTGTAACTTAGTAAAGATGAAGAGAGGATCATGTTTTACAGTCTATGGTTGACACGCGCTCACTTAGGTTGCCAAACATTCAGTATCAGAATCATTCCCGCTTCATAGTTCACAGCGCGTGGCTCGCGCGGCAAATCACTTTTAGTACTTGCATTTTGATTTCGATAAATGATTTTGGGCGGATGCAAACAACTTGATTATTGTTGATGAGTCCAACATTCACCCATGCAAAAAAGCATGTAACGTTACTCGGTTTCCCTGAGGGAAGACGTGATTACAAAAGAGAAGTCGTCTTTCACTATTGTAAGTTAATGCAGTATAAAAATAACCTAGAGAAACAAACATTTTATATTAATACGCTAATATTGTAGTGTATTAAAACGTTTAATTGAAAAATAGATATTTTCATTTCTTCATACATGGTTGTAACAAAATTTAATTAAAAAATAGAAGTGCTATTGTTAAAAAAAAAAATACTGGCTGAAATTTCAAAGACGTTCAGTTATATGCTTTAAAATTGCATATGCTACTATGTATCTTCCTAGAAGAAGAAAAAATAACTTTCAAGTTTATCATTTTGAATAGATGATATTTAAATCAGCACTAGGTAACTTTTCAACCTTCATAATATATTTTTTTAAGACTCTTGTGATGATAAATCGACTTACAATAGGTTGAATGACACATCTGCCATAGCTTGATGGGGTCTGTATCGTTTTTAATCGTACTTTTAAACTTCGGGTTTCGGGTAGTAACCCGAGAACAAAAAGAACTACAAAATTCGACTGCTTTACGGCATACACGTCACTTTCACCAACACCCACACTTCCTTACATTCGGACGTGCGAGCCCAACTTTGTTCGTCGGATAATATAGTCATGTCCGAAGCAGCAGAGACAAATAAGAAAGAAAAGGTTTTGTTGGAGGAAAGCAATAAGAGGAAACGAAAAAGTGATGGGATTAAAGGCAGGACGAGGATCAACATGTGACCAGCGTTTGCTCGTCGGCGTGAGCTGAAGGAGGCGTGCCCGACCGATGCTGTCCTGCTTGTTACGGTGATTACCAACCACTCAAACATTGAACTGAAGTATCATATAGATTCTGTAAAACGGTAACCAATAGACTACTATAATAACGCTGGCTTGTAAACGTGAGCATCGTGATTATTTGGCGTTTGAAAAAAATAAAACCCATGAAATTATATTCATATGACATGCTGAAACATGCCACTGACTGTAACGTTACCTGGGATGAAGACATTTCACACGCGCCACCAGAAGAACTCTGAACTCCTCTTGCAGTGTTCAGGGGAACTGTTAGTGCTGCACCAACCCGCGGCACCCCTTTTATGAAGTTATTTGGCCCGCACCGCACCACTGTATATATTTTTACAACCCGCCCCGCACCCACGACCATTAAATAGACATACGGGGTCCCCGGTTTATGAGACGACCCACGCAACACTAGTTCAGGGCTATCAGGGTTGTCATGTCAACAAATGCACGCGCGATGGCATCCCCTGCTGTAGGATGACAGATCTTACGACAGTAGTTGAGGACATAATTTTTTCCAAACTGTAGGGGGACCCCTAGAGCAAAAGTAGCCAAGTGCTGCTTTAATGTAGCTACCTTGGTGTAGAAAGGAAATATTCAATAATTTGATCATGGAGCCACATTATATGGGACTGAAACATATAGGGCCTTTAAAATTAAGAGTACAAAAGAAAAGTTTATTAAGAATGAGAATATAGAAGGATATGGAGATATATTTAATTATACACAATATGGGAAAGATAGTATTGATGGCACATTTAGACAGGAATATTCAATTGTTATGACAGAAATAAAAAAGATGCATTTCTAGTTTCAGCATTATTTGTTGTTGGTGAGATCATAGATATGTATGATATGAGACCAGTATAGACCCTTTTACAGCCCAAGTGATCAAAGAGTTGCGCGCGCATTTTGGCAACGGAAGTGGTGTTGTTCCCTTAGTGGTTCTAACGTGTTAGCAACTCCGAAAGTTTATCAAAACGGTTTCCCAGCATCAAAATGTCTGGCTGTTGCGTTTTCGGTTGCAGTAATCGCTATTCCACCAATGGGCTTAAGTTTTATAGGATTCCGACAGGATCAAGGCCGTTTCAGAAGAACCGGCGGTACCTGTGGCTGCAGGCGATTAAATGCATTGATTAGAACGAGGACATAAAAATGCTTGCATAAAAAAAAATTCATTTGTAAAACATTTACTGCACTTGAAACTTAATGCTTTATAATAAACCTCCCATTGGCTGCCACTGGTGTGTATAATGTACCCCCTCCCCCAGTCTATCATATCAATAATCACAGTACTTATCAATTTCATTTGTAATGATTTTATTAATAGTTTAATTGCAAAATAACCATCTGAGAAATGTATGCAAGCAACATAGTTGCTATTAAAGTACTATAGCATTACAAAATTAAACTTTAAACAGAAGTGTGTCGACACATACGAATCAATAACAACATAAAATGTAAGGAAAAGGATAAATGTATGTCTGTGTGAAGAATAAGAATAAATGTAGAAAATTGTATTGGACATTCTGTACATGCCCACAGACAACGTATTCATAAGCATCCAGTGATTTATATGTTGTCTCGGGTGTATACGCTCGGTTTCTCAGATAAATACGTATATATCCGACCACTAAGTTATATCTGGCCATCTGCAAACGTCTTCTATCCACTCCACTAGTACATGGATCTGGTAGCCGAATACCATTTGATAAAGTCAACTTTTTAAAATAACTTTCTCGGCTTGTGTTGCTTAATCCGCTCTCGTAGCTTGACATGCTGCTGATTCTCACCACAGTTTGTTGCCAAAATGCGCATACGTTGCTACGTCATCATTGTATACAAACAGTAAAAGGGTCTATACCTCATTCGAACGCTTCAGGCACGTTGACGAGCTGCCATTTTAGAACGGTCAACACACGTCAACACTTCAGATGCTGTCAATCATCATTAGGAAAAAAAGAATACTGCGCCTGCGCAGCCTCTGTGAAACTCTGTAGAGCCTGGCGCGATTTAACTTCACGAAGAAACCTTTCTCAGGTGAGACGTTTGTGTTAGTTTAGAAATTATAATATTGGATCTATTCTACACAAAAACCATCACAACAGGCTTCATGGTTCTTGAATTTCAATTCCCAGTAGGCCTATTCAAGAACTGGAAAATGTATGTGAAAACAAACATTGACCCTTTGAAAGTGTTTAAATCAATCTAAATGTAAGAGTATTTAAAGAAGAGAAAACAACATATTTCTGCTGTTCTATAAGCATGCCCTTCTGTCAGCGAGTCTGTTGTCTATTTTTGCTGCGATGCTTGCGCTGAATTAAAGCCACGGTGCATAGTTCTTGATAAACTTGTCCTTTATTAACATGAAAGATAACCGATTTCAACATTAAATCATGTAGTGCAGTGTTCCGTGTGTTTCACAATCACCACATAACATCCAGCGCTGTGAAATAAATGGCCTAATAAAATACATGAAAAACACATCACTGCCAGAAGATTTTGCCCAAAATATTTGAAGGGTAATTTGATTGTTTAGTTTGCCTCATGTCCATTAGACAACACGGAGGGGCGGCTATCCTGGGACTTGCCACCTGGCGGCGATTGAGTCGCAGAGGCTTCAGTTTCTGAGAGGAGTACTGCAGGCTTGGATTCAACTTCTCAAATTAATTCCTATGAAAGTCAAGCTTCCAAAGGCATGAACTGAAAACATGAACATGCGCTGTGAATCTATGCCGCGAGGGCGGTCACGTTTACCTCAGCTCTCATCACGAGCTCATCCATGACTGTCAGTGTAATCTGACTCCTGCAGCGTTTGTGCTGTAGGGATGTGCGGTATATCGGTACTGGAAAAATACCGTTATATATTTTATTTAAAATGGTACGATATCATGATTTTGCGCATGGTATATGCTATTTTTTCCGAAGTTTTTGTAATTACTTTGCTTATAAAACTGATGAAGAACCATCAAACCATCTCATTTAGACATTTATTTTCTTTTTACACTGATCAATGCACATAAATAACATAAGATCAAATATCACAAAATCTTCAGCTTTCGTTTCAAACAATGACATTTAGAGCTCATAATAGTGTACTATTGCACTATAACATAAGACCATCAAACCATCTCATTTAGACATTTATTTTCTTTTTACACTGATCAATGCACATAAATAACATAAGATCAAATATCACAAAATCTTCAGCTTTCGTTTCAAACAATGACATTTAGAGCTCATAATAGTGTACTATTGCACTATTTACTTTTGCGTTAGAAACAACCGACTGTGTTTATGTGAACTCACTAAAGGCTGACATTTTTACATAATTCTGTGT
This sequence comes from Pseudorasbora parva, assembly GCF_024679245.1. Taxonomy (NCBI): domain Eukaryota; kingdom Metazoa; phylum Chordata; class Actinopteri; order Cypriniformes; family Gobionidae; genus Pseudorasbora; species Pseudorasbora parva. The sequence continues at coordinate 46,009,730 of NC_090176.1, forward strand.
TTTTGACTGTTTAAGGAAACTTAATTTGTAATGTGCGAGCTCTAAGTTACAGGCTTGTGTGTGTCGTTGTTACGAGCTCATATCTCCTGTAACTTATTACGAAATGCTATAAAATCGCTTGCATGTTCAAATGATTTCCGTTATCCATCCTGAGACGAATGTGAAATGTTGAATCGGATTATGCAGATTGCTTTAGTGTAGGTGTGATGTCTTTTGAAACCAGAAGCAATTTGCTAATTTTGAGAGATTTTTGCTGAAATTATTAGGGCTGTACTAGAATAATCGAATATTCGAATATTCGTTCGGTGAGGTGGCATTCGATTTTCAGTTTTGAGATTCGAATATTCTTTTTTTTTTTTTTCAACTCGTGACTTCCGTCGCGGACTCATTCTCACTCATGCTTGAAATAATAATAATACATTTAAAAAAACACCGCAACATGCTTTCAATAAAAGCATTGCACATTTTAAAGATTTAAATTAACAAAAAGTCAGAATAAGACAAAATAAATCCCTTATATAGAATAAAACTAATTGTAATAGATATTACATTTTGTGTCATTTTAAAAACAATTCATTTATTCTTATTCAACTGTTTATAACCATGCTACCGTGTTCTTACATTTATAAATCACTGTGCGTTACTAATTTAATTTCTGTTTTGGGATTAATTTGTTTTAAAGAAAGGTTTGTTATTAATACCTTATTAAAGTTCTTGCCCTCAACAGACTTTGTGTTTTGTATCACTGTCCGTTTTCGGAGCATAAACCTGCCCGTGTAATGCGTACCGGAAACTGTTCTATTTAAAAGATTATTAAATGTTTATTAATATTTAAAGAATGTGTGCCACCTGATCATATTGCACCAAATGCAACACTGCACTCCACTGGGTCTACCGCAACACATTTACGATGCCGAAGAGTGAAACGTGAAGTCGTGAAAGATGATACAAATGCAAACCGACACTATTATTATATATTTAGCCCCACCCACCGAAGCTTCGAATATTCGATATTGATTGCCACCTAAGCTTCGAAGCTCAAAAAACGGCATTCGAAACAGCCCTAGAAATTATTTCTCACAAGAAAGTTTTCAAATGACTGATTTGATGTGATAAGCTTTGCTGATTAATTTACTAATAAACATTTGTGGTAATTTCCCACTTTATAAACTCAAAACATAATTGTACCTGGGGGCATAATTGTACTCATTCGCATGCAATATACCCATACTATCATCAGACCGTGTGGTATCGATTTAATATCGGTACTTCGGTATTAGATTGTAGTACCGTAACAAAGCCAAAATTGTGGTATCGAGCCATCCCTATTGTGCTGTGACACTCCCTCAGCGGCTAAATCACATTATATTGAACAGACACGTTCAGTTTTTAATTGTAGTGTCTATTCTCTAACTGAACTGATTTTATGAAAATGAACGCGGTGGGAGAGTGATTCAGTAATCTAGTAGGGCAGCGAAGCATTCTGGGAATTGTTGTCTTTCATCCCCATGAGAAAAAAATACATTTTCTGTCTTTTCTCAGTCTAGAAAGCACCAAATTAAAAAATAATTTCACATTTCTACTACATTAATGACCCAGTTTAAATACAGATTCGTCTTTCCAGTGCTGAAGTACCCCTTTAATGCCGAATCATTATTGCATTTTGGTGATTTGTTTGTTGTTTTTTTGTTATTGGTCTTGCTCTTTTTCATCAGGCAATTAAAATTGGGTTAGGGATTTCGGTAACCAACCCTAATGATGTATTAAATGACACTTTTTTTTTTTCATATGAAACCATAAAATGCTCAAGATGGGACTCGCAGCAGCTCTAGAGATGACGATCATGCATTCATGTCAATGAGATGGCAGAGGCTGAAAACGCAGCTCAAGCTGAGTCGTAGCTTGGCGCCACGCACAGACTGCGAATTGCGGTGCCGGTGTGCATGCACTCATAAAAAACAATGCGTTCAATTTTAAGCGCAAATTTTAAGATGTGGCGTGGCATGGTGCTTCTCGTCCGGTGTGTGTTCTCCTGTGTTTGTGGTAAATGAAATTGCGTGTTTGAGCCATTCACTCACACTCGTTCTGCAGGGTTTTTTTGTGGTTAGTAGGGCTGCACAATTAATCGAAATCGAACCGCAATCGCGATTTGGATGATGTGCAATTATGAAAGCTTAAAGGCTGCGATTTTAATTACATAAATAAATAGTGTTAGCGAAGAGCGGCTCTGAGATCAGGAGTACACTTTGCTCCGTCTGAAAGACTGCGAGTTTGAGTCGCTTATAACGTGGGTTTGAAAAAGCAACATGAGTCAAACATCTTCACAAACTAGTGAAGCATTCATAAACCTGTTCAACAAAAGACAACGTTTAATAACATGTTTTACCTCACTTCATATCATCAGTCGAGTGTTTGTGAGTTAATGTGGCTTCTCATCACAGAGTTAGGCAGACAATGCATTATTTTATAGTATTCTACGTCAATCAGCACTGCATTATACTTTATTATTATGAAAATTCTCTAGATGGCTTGAAGAACTCAAATAAACCATATTTTGCTGCAGTCGTGTTTATTGTCGTCATGTTTCAGAAAAGCGTTTCTATCTTCTGTTTACAGCGTTAGCTTCACATAAGGGGTTTCCTGAAAATGAACGTCGTCATATCACTTCTCTGAGGCAAATGTGTCTTTTCCGTTCGAGGGCGCCCTCTGGCTTTCAGTATGAATTAAACGTTTGGGTAATAAATTATAAATAAGAAAAATAATACATAAGAAATTAAAAAACTTAACAAACTTAAAAAATAATAAATTTAAAGGACAATGCATGTTTTCAATCGATGTACAGGAGTTTTTTCCCTCACAGTCGATGCGCAAGAGGTTAATATTGCATATTAAAGACATAGACATTGAAATTATCGCAGATAAACCACATATTTAATTTTATATATATATATATATATATATATATATATATATATATATATATATATATACACACATATATATATATTCAATTATAAAAATGTTATTGTAATGGTAATTTCTTATTTTTTAAAAAATATTTTTAGCAGTAATAATCACAATAATTATTATTAGTCATATTAATAGGCCTATATAAACACAATGTTAATATGTATGTATACACACACTTAATTTGTGTAAATTAATAAAAATAATAATTGCATTTTAAATTGCAATCACAATTTTAACCAGAATAATCGCAATTATATATTTTCTCCAAATCGTGCAGCCCTAGTGGTTAGTTAGTCTAGAGCCCTGAACTTAGATAAACACGGAAGCAACTAAAGCAGCTGCCAGTAGGTACTGTATGTCCTCGGCACTACAGAAATGCAAGTATTACATTTTTAAAATTTTGTACCGACTTTGTAACGAAGTACCGGTGCCTTTGACATCCCTAATAGACCCTTTTACTGGTTGTATACAATGTAGCAACGTATGCGCGCGCATTTTGGCAACAAACTGTGGTGAGAATCAGCAGCATGTCAAGCTACGTGAGCGGATTAAGCAACACAAACCGAGAAAGTTATTTTAAAAAGTTGACTTTATCAAATGGTATTCGGCTACCAGATCCGTGTACTATAGTGGAGTGGATAGAAGACGTTAGCAGATGGCCAGATATACAGTGGTCGGATACGTATTTAGTTGAGAAACCGAGCGTGTAAGTTACACCCGAGACAAGCAAATCACTGGATGCTTATGAATACGTTGTCTGTGGGCATGTACAGAATGTCCAATACAATTTTCTACATTTATTCTTATTCTTCACACAGACATACATTTATCCTTTTCCTTACATTTTATGTTGTTATTGGTTCGTATGTGTCGACACTAGGGCTGCAGCTATCGATTCTTTTTGTAATCGATTAATCTACCACTTAATCGATCGATTAATCGGATAATAATTACTTTTTCTTTATTAAAGAGCAATAAGAGACAATAAGACGGGTATCTTAAAATTAACATCTAATTTGTTTTCTTTTTAGAAAAATTAAGTTTTATTGCTGAAATTGCATACATTAATAACTGTGAAACTAAACAATTTGAATGCATACAATTGCCATATTAAATAAAAATCTATTTCAAATTGCTTTAAAAAGGTAAACATAGTTCAATCTAAAACTAAACCTACAACCAATAAATCTAAATAGTAGTAATATAAATAAGAATAATGCCAATATAAATATAAATATTCTAAGGCCATCCTTAAAAATATTTTGGTTTGCAGTAACAGTAAACATTTTTTAAAAAAGGGTCGGTAGGTAGGTCAAATTTTTTTTTTTCAAATTTTAATGTAAAAAAAAAAGTACATTTTTGGTGATGGTGATTACGTAGGTATGAATTTAAACCGACTGGGTCTTCAAGCCGGGCCTTCAGGCGCATAGGCTAATTGCAGGCTATATAGACCACAAACAATTTGAAATATTTGTCAAAAACATGTTTATTGCATAAATTTCAGGTGCATTCATTAAGAAAAGGTTCCAACCACCGGTAGCTGTCATTTAGGCCATCCTTAAAAATATTCTTGTTTGCCGTAACCCGACCGACCCTGTCAATTTAGGGCCGACTCAAATTATTATTATTTTTCCCTCTTAGTCCGACCGACTTGCCGGTTGTAAATTTGCATTAAGACCGACTAATTTCTTTTTTTACTCTTCAAACAACTAATACAAAAGTAATAAAATAATATGAAATATATTTTAGTAAGTATTATAAATATATAAACTGCTTGGCTCTACAAACGAAGGCTGCATTCTTTCTTTTATAGAAAAACCTGTGACGTCATCTATGTTTACACTAAGGTTAACGGATGTCTATGCTATGGCCTGCACGTGCGTTCGTTTCGGCTCATACTCTCATTCACTGTAACGTTAGACTATTAAAGCCCTGTTGGAGATTTCGCCGCATTGTGTGACAGGAGTCAGTGCCATGGCATGGACACGTTACACACACCAGGCAAGTGCACTGCAGAGGGGAGGGCTTTGGGGGTTCGAGCCCGTGCCCTTTTTGAAAATTAATCAAAAGTGCCCCTCTCAACATTCATCATTACTATATTGTGGCCAATAAAACCGAATTTGAATTATAATTAATATAACAACGTGTACAAAACAGTAACAAATGGCGGAAAAGCCATATTTATCTTGTCTCTGTCAGTCTGAAATATCGTTGTCATAACGCGTTGCTATGGGTAGCGTGTGTTTTGCTCGACTACGCGCAGCGCGTGGTGGGAGCGGTGGCACCCACTGGTTGTAACTTGAAAAATAATGCTTTATGTATGGTTCTGTCGATGGATACACGTGCTGGCTCCTCAGTGATAGGCTACACTACAACAGCGATAATAAAAGAAAAACGTGGGCAAAACGGTCTATTAGGGCTGGGCGATATGGCCAAAATTTCATATCCTGATATAGCTCATTTGATATCCCGATAACGATATACATAACGATATAGCAACCTTTCTATTAATTCAGTTTATGAATAGTCTATACAAAATTGCAATGTGGAAATGCAGTTTGAAATGATATACAAAACAAATAAAGGTAGTATGGACTACATTTTTATTTTATTTAGAACCTTTACTAACCTAGCAAGACTGTTAGTAAAGTTAACACCTGCCTAGGGATGTTTACCGATGAACGTTTGACCGATGGTTGACCGTATCAACGTTAACCGATCAAAGTTGTCGGTTAAAATAAATAAAAAAGTGATCTCTAAATTAGGCTATTATAGACAGTGGACTAAACGCTACTACAGTTGGCCGTCTCATTCCAAAATCTTTTTGTGTGATTGAACATATCCCTCGCACTCAATTTTTCATAACTCGCCTGTTTGTACTTAATAAACCAATAAAAACATTTGGCGCGAGGTCACAGCGTTTGGGTTTGCGCGCTCACAAGGTTTGCAAAAAGTAAACACTCGAGGTTAGAGCCAGAGCAGACGACAGTATGAAGCGTGCATTTCGCTTAAGATGGGCTTACATTTGGAAATATATTACATCTTCATTTCAGTGGTAACACATAAGGTGTTGATCGTCTTTCTTTATTATTGTTAGCAGTAACGTTACCTCAAACTAAAGCGGCGTCTCTTCGGAGCTGTCATTTTCTTAAATGAGCCGCGGCAATGATTCAAATGAGCTTCTAAGGCTGGACAAACGCCTTTATTTTCAACGCGATCACCTTGTACCCAAACCATTTCGAAACTAAGGAAGGAGCCATTTGTCCTCTGATTACAAACAAGCTCCTCTGCGGCGCGTTTGCGGGACTCGTGTTTCGCGCTGTGGGGGATTTTAAAAAAGTGACGTGAGTGGAAGGGAGGCTGCAGCGTGTGTGTGTGTGTGAGTGAGAGAGCGAGAGAGAGACAGAGGGAGCGCGTTTATGTATTGCATGGGGCATGCCGTGGCGTGAGGTGCATCTTGACGTAAAATTCTGCCATAAACGCCTTATCGTGGCGTAAGCGATAGAGCCTTATATAAAACGATAGACATTTTCTATCGTCCAGACGATATATTTCGTCATATCGCCCAGCCCTACGGTCTATCTTTGTAAACTATGTTCAATGCATGCGAGTGCTGCCTTATGACCAGTCATTTTCGCCATCATCACCCATGGGTATATTATACACATGCAGTATCACCCATGCAGTATATTCGCCAGAAGACGCGAATGAGAACTCTGCAGTGTGAGAAGCTGTCCAAAAAGCGGTACAAATATTGAGTTATTTTAAGTCTTGCGCTTGAACGGACAAACTCACACAAAAAGTATATCAACATGTCGATCTTGATGAGTATCCAAGCAGACATAGTCTGATGCCTTAAGTGAACTGTATACAGTCGAGAACGACGAGCATATCCCTGTATAAGGTCTTAAAGGGGCAGTAGCCTTTACTGCTGTCTGTCAAACAAAAGATGAGGACATCACTCACTGCTCTTGATTGAATAGCTTTTGTAATTTTAAAAGGGATTGATCTTTAATTTAAACAGTTACATGTGCAGTTATTTTACATTTGATTTATTTATTCAATTGCTCTACCTAAAAACTAATGTTAGACCTACCTGAAAAAATCTGAAAAGCATTGTTTATTTTATTAGTATCTTTGCTCAATAGTATTTATTTGTGCTGCTGCTTGTATTTAAGTTTTTTGTTCTTATTTTCTTTATTTTTATTTGACAGTAGTTCTTTCTTTCCCTGAGCATGGCAAATAACAATAATTAATTAAATTGTTATAGCGCTTTTCTAGACACCCGAAGCGCTTTACATATAGAAGGGGGGAATCTCCTCGGACACCACCACCAAATACCAAACCGTACTGTAACCGTGAACCTAAAACCGTGATACAAACCGAGCCGTGAGCAATTACACCCCAAGTGTAACATATGTATGGGGGTGTCACAAAATTAGAAAATTTTCAAAAGGTGCCATGACTGAAAAAAGGTTGGTAAACACTGATTTAGTGAATGGCTGTGGCTCGACAGCAGGAAAAACAATCCAAACAATAACGATTTTTTAACCCTTTTCATTCATAATGTTAATCAAATCTATTATTCTAAATGTAGGCTGCCAAGAAGGAGGAAAGAGGGGCAGTGTCTCTTTAAAAAAACTGAGAGACAATACATATTACAAAAATTTAACGTCTGAAAAAAATGGTCTGCCATTGTCTGTGATGTTTGTTTGCTGTAATATTTACCAGTAAAGAGTAGGGTATAGCTACTTAATTAATTTAATTCATAAAAAAAAAAATCTTTTTAATATTCAAATACACTAGTCTATATCACCAGATGCGTTGGTTTAGCAACAAGTGCAAGCCACTTCAGAGACACAGAGAGTTGCGTGTTCTGAGTTAACCCAATCGAGCGTAAAAATACGAATACATATACATATCATATACAATACATATCACTGGAAAATACTAAAATGGGAAGATAGCGGGAAAAGAGCTAAAATACGTGAGAAACCCAGGAAAAAAGGGAGGGTTGACAGCTTTGAGTCAATGACAGCTAGCGGTGGTAGGAACCTTTTCTTAATGAATGCACCTGAAATTTATGCAATAAACATGTTTTTGACAAATATTTCAATTTGTTTGTGGTCTATATAGCCCGCAATTAGCCTATGAGCCCGAAGGCATTTTTTTTTACTGTTACTGCAAACCAAAATATTTTTAAGGATGGCCTTACTCATAGCTGTCAACCCTCCCTTTTTTCCGGGTTTCTCACGTAATTTAGCTCTTTTCCCGCTATCTTCCCGTTTTAGTATTTTCCAGTGATATGTATTGTATATGATTTGTATATGTATTCGTATTTTTACGCTTGATTGTGTTAACTCAGAAAACGCAACTATCTGTGTCTCTGAAGTGGCTTGCACTTGTTGCTAAACCAACGTATATGGTAATATAAACTAGTGTATTTGAATATTAAAAAGATTTTTTTTAATTTATAATTAAGCAGCTATAACCTACTCTTTACTGGTAAATATTACAGTAAACAAACATCACAGACAATGGCAGAGCATTTTTTTCAGACGTTATTTTATTTTTGTAATATTATGTATTGTCTCTGTTTTTTTGAAGAGACACTGCCCCTCTTTCCTCCTTCTTGACAGCCTACATTTAGAATAATAGCTTTGATTAACAATGATGAAAAAGGTTTAAAAATCGCGATTGTTTGGATTGTTTTTCCTGCCGTCGATCCACAGCCATTCACTAAATCGGTGTTTCCCAACCTTTTTTCAGTCAAAGATCAATCCTTTTTAAAATTACAAAAGCTATTCAATCAAGAGCAGTCCTCATCTTTTGTTTGACAGACAGCAGTAAAGGCTACTGCCCCTTTAAGACCTTATACAGGGATATGCTCGTCTTTCTCGACTGTATACAGTTCACTTAAGGCATCAGACTATGTCTGCTTGGATACTCATCAAGATCGAAATGTTGACATACTTTTTGTGTGAGTTTGTCCGTTGAAGCGCAAGACTTGAAGAACTCAATATTTGCGCGCTGTGAGACGTGCGTGCGCTTTTGTACCAGCGCAGAGAGACAGCTTCTCACACTGCAGAGTTCTCATTCGCGTCTTCTGGCGAAGGTTACTGGGTGATGACGGCGAAATGACTGGTATACGGCAGCACTCGCATGCATTGAACATAGTTTACAAAGATAGACCGTTTTGCCCACGTTTTTCTTTTATTATCGCTGTTGTAGTGTAGCCTGTCTCTGATGGAGCCAGCACGTGTATCCATCGACAGAACTTTACATAAAGCATTAATTTTCAAGTTACAACCAGTGGGTGCCACCGCTCCCACCACGCGCTGCGGTCGAGCAAAACACACGCTACCCATAGCAACGCGTTATGACAACGACATTTCAGACTGACAGAGACAAGATAAACGGCTTTTCCGCCATTTGTTACTGTTTTGTACACATTGTTATATTAATTATAATTCAAATTCGGGTTTATTGGACACAATATAGTAATGATGAATGTTGAGAGGGGCACTTTTGATTAATTTTCAAAAAGGGCAAGGGTTCAAACCCCCAAAGCCCTCCCCTCTGCAGTGCACTTGCCTGGTGTGTGTAACGTGTCCATGCCATGGCACTGACTCCTGTCACACAATGCGGCGAAATCTCCAACAGGGCTTTAATAGTCTAACGTTACAGTGAATGAGAGTATGAGCCGAAACGAACGCACGTGCAGGCCATAGCATAGACATCCGTTAACCTTAGTGTAAACATAGATGACGTCACGGGTTTTTCTATAAAATAAAGAACGTAGCCTTTGTATGTAGACCCAGGCAATTTATATATTTATAATACTTACTAAAATATATTCATATTATTTTATTACTTTTCTATTAGATGTTTGAAGAGTAAAAAAAGAAATTGGTCGGTCTTAATGCAAATTTACAACCGGCAAGTCGGTCGGACTAAAAGGAAAAAAAAAAAAAAATTTGAGTCGGCCCTAAATTGACAGGGTCGGTCGGGTTACGGCAAACAAGAATATTTTTAAGGATGGCCTAATATTCTAATATTCTATAAATAATATAAATAACTAAACATTGTATTTATGTTGTGCAACTTAACTTTCATGTTTCAGCTTCAGGCATGACATAAGCATTTACTGTCTTATTTACTCCTTCACTGAAGCAAAACAAATTGGACAGGTTAACTTGGAACAAGAGATGTGCGGATCAGCTCTATCGTCACCGAATCAGCTGTTAGAAGCAAACCATCCACCCGCACCCGGTAGTCACAACTTCAAATCCTCCGTGTTAAGCGCGATGCTATCGTCACATATTAGCTACACTGAAGAAGGTTGCTAAACAAAACAAAAAAACCTATTTGGCAAAATTACATTTACATAAACCAGGGTCGACAACCTATACATCACACGGAGGAATAACCGCTAGAACGTGATCAAACGCGAGATATGTTTAATTCAGTTAAAGTGCATCACACATGCTGGTCTTTTGAGCTAATCATTCATCATTGTAACACAGCTTGTTTTAAGTTAGTAGCTATAAATATGATTAAAGTGTGATTAAATTACACAAATCAATGAAAGCACGCAGCTCTGAGCTCTGAAAGCACAAGCGCTGCTCATCACAAACGCGCGCGCGTTACAGCTTGTTGATGTTTGTTGCGCCTAGTATTGAGAACATCTAATGATGCATTTCGAAGATATTATCAAGTAGGATATATAAAGTCTCATTAAAGATTTCACACACATCACAATGACGGTGATCCATGTGCAAAGCTGCAAACTCCATCGAGTTCATGTGTTTGGAGTTGCTCGTATCTCCTCAGCTGACGCATGTACTGCCGCAAATGAAACTTAAATGTTCAGCGTCGCATCCTGAAGCTCAACACACAGTTGTCTTCATTTAAAAACAGCGATATTAAATGATATTACCAGTGCTGATGCCCGCCCGCTCTCTCCCTCTCTCGCATTGCGGTCTTTGATCTCGACATGAGCTGAAAACGAAAGTTAAAGAACGACACGCATTCATTGCATTTTAGCGTGATATGAGAGTTCCGCGTCTTTATTAAAATCAACATATTAAAGATTTCTCTCATCCACCTGCAATATTTGGGATGTTTATATGCACCTGAACCGCGGATATAACCGCAATCCGCTCATACTCCGAGTCCTTACACAAAAAATTTCTTTCTGCAATATGTGTGTGTAGTTAAATGGACTAAGCGAAGCATCGAGGCAGATGATTTTGCCTCGAGAATTTTTTTGATTCGATTAACTCGAGTTACTCGATGAATCGTTTCAGCCCTAGTCCTGTTTAAAGTTTAATTTTGTAATGCTATAGTACTTTAATAGCAACTATGTTGCTTGCATACATTTCTCAGATGGTTATTTTGCAATTAAACTATTAATAAAATCATTACAAATGAAATTGATAAGTACTGTGATTATTGATATGATAGTCTGGGGTACATTATACACACCAGTGGCAGCCAATGGGAGGTTTATTATAAAGCATTACGTTTCAAGTGCAGTAAATGTTTTACAAATGAATTTTTTTTTATGCGAGCATTTTTTATGTCCTCGTTCTAATCAATGCATTTAATCGCCTGCAGCCACAGGTACCGCCGGTTCTTCTGAAACGACCGTGATCCTGTCGGAATCCTATAAAACTTAAGCCCATTGGTGGAATAGCGATTACTGCAACCGAAAACGCAACAGCCAGACATTTTGATGCTGGGAAACCGTTTTGATAATTTTTCGGAGTTGCTAACACGTTAGAATCACTAGGGAACAACACCACTTCCGTTGCCAAAATGCGCACGCAACTCTTTGATCACGTGGGCTGTAAAAGGGTCTATACATATAATGTAATGCAGTTCCCATTCTAAATGACCTTGAATCTTTTAGCATTTTCAAAGTAGCTTCCCCAACACTTGTACTCGTCTAGAATAAATCCCGCTGGAGATCTCAAAAGGTGTGGCATGTGTTCTCCAAGGCTGGCATCAAGGCTGGATAATACTTTGACCCAATAGAAGGTCTCAACTCCTTTAACACACACACACACACACACACACACACACACACACACACACACACACACACACACACACACACACACACACACACACACACACACACACACTGTAATAAACACATTCTGTACAGTGTCTTACTAGGAAACACACATCAATGCTGGACATGCTGTCAGAGGCAAAAACATTATTACGATGTGTTACTGAGGAATTTTACCTCTTTAATTTATGGAGGGAAAAGAGAGAGAGGAAACATCCCAAAGGCTGAAAAATGCTGGCCGGACACGCATGTGCAGCTTAGCAATAACATCCTGAAGCGTGTATTTTTAGTAGGCAAGCTCTGGCTCTTGCTGCCTCCATTGGGTGCTGGCAGGGACAGATCGTGGTCCATGGGTACACATCTTTCAAGGCCATGCGCCCCACAGCATCCCTAGTGGCAGACCATTCTCCTACTTAAAAAAAAAATCATTGTAGATATACAAACTTTTAGGGGTGCAGAAGCCTGTCTCTTAGGCATCTTTGTTCTTTATCTATCACTAAAAGATTCATAGTAGTACCTTAAGGGTAAAAACGTACACTCTTTTAGGGGTTAAAGGGTACAAAGTTGTCCCTTTAAGTACTTTACCCCTACTTTTTTTTTTTTTTGGCAAACAATTTTCGGATTTGTAAAAAAATGTAAAACGGCACAGCAAAAATGCCGCCTTGTCCATTTAAAATATCCGAAAGTATTTAAAACCAGATAAACTAAAGAGGCTACTACACTGAAAATGTGGTTCCTAGTAAATGTTACAATGACAAAGAAACTGCAAATAACTCGCTCAATTAAATGTGAAAATTTTAAATTGAAAAACTGAAATAGTATTTTCTTGTAAAACATACTCTAATAATTTTGTTTTATTTACAGCTTTGAAAAAATTTAATTTAAAAATTTAAACAATTAATATTTAATTGTGTTTGTGTCTTACGCACTGGCAGATTTTTCCACTTTCCATTCCAAAAAAAGTTTAAACATAAGTGCAGTAAGACAGAATAGGCTAAACTTAGTATACAAGGAGACGCGTTTAACTGTATACTTACATTTTTTTCACTTTTTTTTTTCCTATTCGCTATTATTTTGAAACCACGTCCCAGAGTGGATTAATCTAAAAACAGCACCTTTGCATTTTCATGTATACAGCCAATCTGTACATTTTGTGAAACAATGATGTCATCATGTTGACCCCAAGTGGCAACCTCCCCCAGTTTCTCTTGAAGCCAATATGGAAGTGACTTAAACTGCAATTCATTAGGGGTGGGAATCTTAAGGCACTTAATGATCCGATCCAGATCCGATTCCCAAAACGATTCTTAACATGTTTTTTTGGTAACTAATTATCCTGCTTAGCAAATACATTAACTTTACATTTTAATCAAAATTGGAGTTACAATGCTTTTTGTTTATAGTATCTGTTTGGCAGTATTGCCATATTTAAAATGATTATGAAGATTTCTTTCAATATTTTTATTTTATTAACAAAGTTATATTCAGGATTAACAAGCTCTGAATGAAACATGGTAAGCCATACAATTGCAAAGAACAATCATTAAGAATAAACAGTTCTGAATTTACAATCAAGTGTGACTATTTTTCAGTTTCTTTAGTCTTTAAAACAAAAAAGTTTCCTTTTAAGTCAAGTCAAATTTTAATTATATAGCACATTTAAAAGCAATAGTTATGTCAGGTAAGCAGGTCGTGTTTTGTCCATTTTATCTTCAAATTCACCCTTCACCGCGAGTTTGATTGACAGGTGATCTGACCAATCACATCGCTGAATCTGCCGGTTTGTCCAACAAAGCTGTCAGGAGAGCTTGAGCTTGAAAACGGTGTGTACAGATGTCTTTCCGCGATTGCAACAACATTTCTTTTAGTGTTCATTCTTGTTTATTTTATGCTTATCAATGAACTAGAAGGAAAAGATGATCGGTTCACGAGCAGCTTTAACTGAGGCGCTAGTGATCACGACACATTAAAGAGCCACACAAAACGCTATGTGTGGTTACATTTCTTTAAAAAAGACAACATTTTAAAGTTGAGACATTGTTTCATATCAAAAGTAACTTGCTCTGTCCTGTCTGTCGGCGTGTTGTCAGTATCCTCTTTGCTTCGCAATGTTTTTTCTCATACACGTGAGAGAACGTGAATGTGGCGTGAGAGGCCCATGGCGTGTCCGACATAGCAACAATAACTAAAAGGGTTGGGCTTTGCGAACGGTCAGCATACGAACGTTTGTCTATCAACATGTTTTTCTGTTTGGCCAGTGACAACGCGCTTACAGTGGTGAAGTGGCATTTTGAACTGAACACAGAATCGATTCTGAATTTTTGAGAATCGATTCTAAATCAATAGATAAAGAATTGTGATGCATCAACCTTTTCTCGCATCCCTACAATTCATCGACTGGCTGCTAGAGACAGGCTCCAGAAGGGAGCAGAATCTCATTGAGCTCCATATTAAAATGCCCAACTTTACAGTAGAAAAAAAACATGTTTACAACCTGGTACAAATTGGGGTTTTGCTCTATACAGCTAATTTTGCCCTTCATGACTACTGTGAGGGGAGTGATTTAAAAAAAAAATGTATTATAAGTTATTTGTTTACATTATATAAAAGCCTTACATTTGTGCATAATTAAGGGTGTGGCCACTTTGAGTGACAAGTGGATAGCCGTTTGTCTGCTGTCTATTAGTCATCACTCCACCTCAGCTCCAGCCACGTCCCACCTCTTTGCCCATTTTTTTAGTTATCTGGGAATGATGTGCGGCCAAGATGGCTACAGCTGACTTTGAGGCTTCAGAACTGCTCTTCAGAATCTCCTATGGGCGACGTCATGGACACTACGTCCATATTTATTCTAGACGTCTATGGTCGATCCTAGTCAGACACCGCAAGCGCATACACATGCTCCAAGTTGTCTTCTCCGTTTTTAGTGTATCCCTGTGGTAGAATCACAGCGCCACATACTGGTCTGGCATGTATACTACATCATTTTGAGTCGGTTTCAATAGTTTCGTGTGTATGCAGATATTTCTTGAGTGTAGTTTTTTTTTAAAGCAAAAGTGTTTTGCTTTTTTTGAACTAGGGGAAAAAAGATTGGGTAGGGAGAGCTCTGGCTTTGTGTGGAAATGGTCTTAAATTCAAGATGCAAACTTGTGGTTCTTGTTGAGTAGTTCTTGTTTTAAAGGGTTAGTTCATCCTCATTTAGTCACCCTTAAGTTCCAAACCTGTAGCCATTGACTTCCATATATGGAAGTCAATGTCAACTGTCTGGTCGACCTTTTCTTTACAAAAAGAGTACATTCTTTTAGGGCGTAGTTTAAGTAGGTGAATTGGGATGCTGCACTGGTCTTCAGCTTCCTTTGGCAGTTTTGGAGGCACAGGCCTGGTCCATAATCCAGCCTTTGAAAAAGCGGGAGATAGTTTGAGTCAAGAGTACATTTATTGTCTCAGCAAGAAACATAATTACATGGACAAACAAATGAGTTCACCATAAACTGAGCCTCACTAGTGCCAGCTTACCTACCCACACACGAGCTGATGTCCAAAGTGCGTAAAAACTCACCTAGGCCTTTTACAAATCACTCAGCAGCTCTTTTCTTCAGACTCGAGTATGATTTCAGGTCAGCTCCTTTGAGAGCGCCATCCAATCCTCGGTATGAAAGGGCGTCTCCCTCCCAAAGCTGCCATTCGATGTGTGATGCAAGGACAAGAAGCTTTGCCAGGCTATAGGACACCTGTTCTCGGAAAAGATTACTTTGCTCAGCAACCAGACGAAATATTGATTTTCAGATTTTCCTCCCTAGTGCACAAAAGCCCACTCGGATTAGAGGGTTATCCCCTACTCGGCCTCAAATGGACTGTCTAATTCCTCCCATCTTGTCATTTGGACCCCCTGCCGAGAGCTGTTTCCAAAATCACAATGACATTTGCAGGGGGAAAAATCGGCCCACACACGCTTCAAACGTTGTGTTGTACTTTTCCATTGGCCGTAACGTCAAACAGAAATGTTTTCCTGGAGCGATACGGTGTGTATAAACGGTGGGACTAAACTGGCTCCATTGTTTGGGTGTCGGGGGCGGACAGCTCTTCGAGTCACACATCAGTGAGATCGCCAAAGCGAGACTTGCACTAACAGAGAGTGTCTGAAATTCTTCTAGGGCCTTATCTGCCTTGCTACCAGCATCAATAATACAGTGTTACTCTGTGAAGGACAGATAAGCCTGCATCTCCCCGTTTACACCCAGAGACACTTGTGCATCTCGTTTTAGGAAGGGTCAACACTGACATCAAATGGAGAGATGCTGTAATTGCAGAATCTTAACATGATTCGGCCTCCTTGTGGTCTGCTTTCATTTTAGCAGAGATAAAGACATCCACTGGTGTACTTTGGTCTTGACAATCGGTAGGGACTGTGCTTTAACTATTAATGATGAAACCTTAGTGCATGCCTGTCTGAAAACATACCCTGCCTACCCCTAATCCTTACCCTGACCATGATCTCTAAAATCAGAGGGAAATGATTGCTGAATAACCCTGGTTCTAGGCCTAACCTTGATATAAATGTGTCCCTCAACTTTGATTGGAATGTTGCTCCAGGATCAACAAAGATCCAGGAACATGTTGAAATTGGTGAAGTCATGTTCACTGTTTTCACATCAACCAGATACATTGTAGGCATACACTTATTTCCTATAAGGGCTGCACTGTAAAAGGTAGCTATAAGCAAGAATGATAAGTATAAACCTTTTTTACTAAATCAGTTCTCAGCCAAGTGGGTTTTTTTGCAGAGACCGCTAGGCCTTTAAATACTAGTGCATTTAATGGGATGCACAATGTAATGTAGCCGTATGACACCAATAGCACATAACCATTTTAACTTCTGAATAATGATTTAATGTAATTTGTGTGCCTAACTCCATTCATGAGAGTGGCATATTTAATCTAAATGAATTAACACTCTTAAAAATAAAGGTTCCAAAATGGGAGTTTTCGTAGCAATGAAAACAACCACACTGTAAAAAATATGATCAATAAGTTGGCAACATGTTTTTACATTGCTTTAACTCAAAATAAGTTAAGCAATATTCAAAAGAATATATAAGTTATACAAGATTGAATTCAAGTTAGTTCAGTGTTATTTAAGTTGTAATGACTTAAACAATCCAAGTTGACTGAACTAATTTTCTTTTTGTTACAGTGCACATTTGGTTCCCCAAAGAACCCCCTTTTTTTTTACAGCTGCGGTCCGTAAGTTTTGCCTCTTTGTCGCCATTTCTGTTTGAAACCTGCAATTGCAGTTGTTTGCAGAATTATCTTTATTTGGCGATTAAATCTAAGAATTGCTTAGCTCATATCACATCAAACCATGCAAATTATTATTGTTATACTTTGTTTTTAAATTGTTAATGTTACATCAGCATTGCATGACTGTGTGTTTAGTGTGTACTACCATTACATGTAGATTTCAATTTCTATATAGTCTAATTTTATACTTTTGACTACGGGGGAATCTCCAGTTGTCACTAAAGATTGTCATTTGGACCTTTCTGGATTACAATCCACCATCAAAATGATATGTTTAATTATCCCAGCTGCTGTGAGAACCACCACCTGCAGCATCCTCACATCCGATAAAGCCTACTAGCCAACAGCGGCAAGCTCATATTTCCTATTCACCAATTCACCAGTACCACTCAAATTATGAACTACATTTTATTAATCTAAAGAACCCTTTTCCACTATAAAGACTCCAATGAAGAACCTTTATTTTTTAAAAGTAATTGAAAACAATATGTTTGCATCACTTCAGTCCCTCTTATGTTTATAAATTCCAATATTTTTATTTGGTTGCGCAAATGTATGAATTAAATTATGAAAAACAGAGGATTGGAGATGCCTTTTCTTGGCATTCGAATGCAATTTTTTCAGTGCTTTAAAAAAAATTGTGGGAACAAAACTGACTTTGGCAAAAAGTGGAGGGGACATGTCCAACCCGCAAATTACGCCTATGTAGACATCATGTTCTTGCCTTTAAGAACTAGTTAAACTGATTCCCTGAGACTGGTATATAGGCAGGACAAGATGATGCTAACCAATAACAGACACACAGTCTTAGGTCACCTCGAAGGGCTTTGTCTAACCGATCAGTGGAAACTCTGAGTAATGCTATAAGAGCTATTGTTTTGCTCCATAATCCACTAGGGCTTCGAGTGACACTCCCAAAACAATGGGCCAACGTTTTTTGTAACCTTTTAGCAATGTGAATATGTAGGAGTGACCCAACTTGGAACTTGGAGTTGATGAGAAAAGGGCTTTCTGCTTACTGATCCGCTACATATCTCCATAACTCCCATATGACATCACCACCTTCTTCTCTCTCATGGAGAGATGCAATTAGTGAGAGCGAGAGAAATGCACCTCAGAAATGCAAATCAACACATGCGTGTCTCCTCTATTGGCTCTGTAGTCTGCCACGAAACCATCTGTTCTCTGGGATGATCTAAGTGTGCATCATGCTGCCGATGTTCACAGTGTTTACAGCCAGCTCCAAAAGTCAGCATTTTTCTAATAAATTAGGATTTATTGAATCTGTTTTTAATAAAGATGTTTTGGTTTCAATTGATTTTGATGTTGACTATAAGTAACGTTGCACCGACATGTCTACTAACTCTGACTTGAGTCTTTCTAGAGTATTGGTAGACTAGAAGGGTTTGGGTTAGATTTGAGTTGAGTTGAAATGTAATTGCAAAGTTTTGTTTAATCAGTAGTAGAGGTCGACCGATAGTGGATTTTACCAATAGCGATAGCTAGGTTGGGCCACTCTTGCCGATAACCGATTAATCGACTGATAGTTTTAAAAAAGATATTAGATTATAATAATAATAATAGTAATAATAATTTAAAAAAACACACAAAACAGTTCTGAACTTTATTACAAGAAATAAAAAAACAGTACTGAACCATGAAAAAGTTCTAAATTGCAGATGTTATGAATATATTAAAATGATATAGTTCTAACAGGGAAAAAAATCTACTGAAAATAACTAAAGCATTAAAATATTACAAATAAATGTTTCTTTAGCTATAACCTAGAAACATGTAAGTGAATGTCAGGTAACAGACTGCAAGTCCCATTTGTTAACAATGATTTATTAGCTTATTTAGCTAGCTTACATGAATATGCAATATACATTTTACACCGTGTAATAATAGTTGAGCAATACAATTGTATCTTAATCATTCATGTTAGTTCATAGTGTATAAAAAATTGTAACAGATAAAATAATAAAATAACAATGAATAATACTTCTACAGCATTTATTAACCTTACTTAATGTTACAAATGGAATATTGGATATAATGTATTACTGTATTATATTAAGTGTTATTTCATATAAATCCCAACAGTTTGCTTTTTTAGAGCACTTGACGGTTTTCTGATCAAAATAACAAAATATGTATTGAAATCGAATGCGTTTCTGATGTGTTTATATTTCTGTTAGAAACAGTTTGGTTTCTTACATCACCTAGTTTAAGTTGTTACATCGCTTTAACTGCTTGAGGTAAATGTTACTGCTAATGTTAGCGTCCTCTCAGCCTCGACGACAAAGTAAAGTACATACATACTGCTGTTCTTTCACTGCTAAAGCATCTAGTCACCAAAAAAATACTTTATAATGATTTGGTAACATGTACTGAAGTGTTCTGTATTCATACCGTTTTCCTTTCGGTGTTTTAAACGCGTGTCGGATGTGTCGGCGCGC
Organism: Pseudorasbora parva; assembly: GCF_024679245.1. Taxonomy (NCBI): domain Eukaryota; kingdom Metazoa; phylum Chordata; class Actinopteri; order Cypriniformes; family Gobionidae; genus Pseudorasbora; species Pseudorasbora parva. Next base: position 46,029,539 of record NC_090176.1, read on the forward strand.
TCTGTGCAGTGTGTGCTGTGAAGTGCGCAGCCTCACGGGTCCTCACGTGTTAATGTAAACAGTGATAGTTTTTTATTTGGCCTCTAGAGGCCGCTCTCGTGCTATATAATGCCAGCAGACCCTTCTCAGAGCTCTCGTAGGCTACTGTGTAAAGACAGCACCCTTCTCAGCCGCTCCCGCAATGGACGCAAACCGGAAAAACTTTCAGTATTGATTTTTGATGATAACCAATTGTTCCACCAATCAGCTATCGGTGCCCATTAATCGGCAAATCCGATGAATCGGTCGACCTCTAATCGGTAGAATGTTGGGAGCATCACAAGAAAGAGTTAGCAGATATTAAGCAGACAGTCTAATACTCTGAGAGTTAGTTGACTTGTGCAAAATAGGGATGGCAAGAGTACGCTAGTACTCAAATGTGACGGCGACGATCGATCACGATAATTTTTTGATTGGTAATTATGGCATTTTGGGCAGTACTTGTTCTGATTGGATGGCGTTAGACATCATGCCTTCCAGACCGGAGAAATAAAGTGACACCACAATGAGAGTTAAATCAGACTTGCGCAGTCAAGTTCATGTGCACACTTACACCCTTTACAGCAGATACAAGTTGTAAGATTACTTTTGTTGTCTATATCTGATTAAACACATATAGGACATGATTGGTTGAGTTTATTAACCAGCTAGCAACGCACTGCCGCTATATTGACTGGTGTTCATTCACTCAAATGCAATTCCCGACATTATCGTTTTTGAGACGGTCTTTTGCAAAATCATTGATGATATTAATAATGCGGCAGTGTTATTTTCTTCTCATATTTTTTAACAGTAGACTTTTGTTTTAAAGTTGTTTCTCATTATGGCTTTGAAAACAAAACGCGCAGTAATGTGACTATAATCACTTTGATCATGAAAAATAAAATGAAGTGCAAGTGCAGTGCCAATCTGTTGAATACATAGCATTAATAATGAGAACAGGCTGGGACAAAACATTTTTTTGAAGGGGGTGTACACTTTTTCATACATGTACACTTGACTTGTGGGGCGGCAGTGGCTCAGTGGTTCATGTAGGTTGTCTACAAACCAGAAGGTTGGTGGTTTAATCCCCGGTTCCACCTGACCAAGTGTCGAAGTGTCCATGAGCAAGACACCTAACCCCAGCTGCTCCCGACGAGCTGGATGGCGCCGCACATGGCTGACATCGCCGTCGGTGTATGAATGGGTGAATGTGAGGCAAAAATGTAAAGCGCTTTGGATAAAAGCGCTATATAAATGCAGTCCATATAAATGCAGTCCATTTACACTTGAATATGCAAGGCTTAAAAATGCAACCAAATGGACCATCGGCAGTCTTTATTATCGACCTTAATAACATAATTTTGGTCATTCTTTTCTTTGGGGGGCAGGCTGCTTGAGTTGCCTGTGTATCAGCATTGTTGAAGGAACACCGAGTTTTTGGGACTTTACCTTATTCACCGTTTCCCTTAGAGTTAGTTAAGTCTATACATACCATTTTTATCTCCACTGCATAGTATCATTGCGTCGCGGCATCCATTGTATGGCAGCAAAGTTCCTGGATAATTATGCAGTAATGAGAGTATTAGTGTTATTTTGTCACTTATTGAGCAGTAGGAGATGGCGCTGTTTACCTCTAGTCTTTGTGCTAAGCTAGGCTAGCGGTGGGTGTGTCAGACAGAGTTATGGCGCACACAGAGATCAGAATGGTATTATGTGTTATGTATTATAGTGATGGGTGATATGGCCTAAAATAAATATTGTGAAATACATTGCAGCCTCTTGCGATAACATTATATATATTGTAGGGCTGGACAATAATTCAATATCAATATATATCACGATATAAATTTTTTTCAATAACGGTGATACGATTTTTAAACACATTTCCGATATTTCGATAAATACATTACAGCATTCCTCACTGACTGACGTTCAGGGTGCTGCCGTCAGAAAGAGCAGAACATGATTGGCTACTTGCGCGATGACGTACACCACAGAAACGCAGTCAGTGCTCAGCAGTAGTAGGCTGATAGATCCAACGCGGCAAGTTTTAGCTACAAAAAGAGTTTCCCTGACTGACTGCAACACAAATGTGACTGAATGAACTTCCACAAGTAAGGAGAAAGAAATAGTTGATAACAGAAGAAAGACTAACGTTAATTCAGTGGGGTGGAAGTGGTTCGGCGTGTCCCCCGCACATTTAATAAAGTGTATTTTCAACCCCCTGCACTTTTACTGGGTCTCACCGGTCCTAGTCGACCCGCTCCGAGCGGGATTCGAGACGGCGTTACCTGGAGCGAGGGCGGGCAAGTTAACAGGGACGCTAAAGACCGCTTTAGCTCTCTAACCTCGGTTGATTGCGCGCTTCTTAAGGTCACGGGCAAGTGTATACATAGAAACCAACGTGAATACATCAAGATTTAATTTCAGAGACAAAAAATAATCTATGCATGACCTGTCATTTTATTCGTATCTAAATATGAGGAGGGCGCTCTTTCACAGAAAGTCCAAAAGCGGATTCGTAGAAACTTACTGTCACTGGAGCTGCAGCTGAAGGAAAACAATCTTTATGAGCTGAAAGGTGACGACGACAGTCAGACGATTGCGACAATATATGAAAGGAATGAAGCGGCATCATGAGCAACAAAACTGTTTTCAACACTGATAATAATCATAAATGTTTGTTGGGCATCAAATCCTAATATGAGAATGATGAGTGACACTGAAGACTGGAGTAATGATGATACATTCAGCTTTGATCACAGAAATAAATTACACTTTACTATATATTCACGTAGTGAACAGATGATGTAGATCAGAATATTTCACTGTATTACGTTTTTTACTGCATTTTAATTAAATAACTCCAGCATTAAATATATGCTATAGTTTTGCATAAATGGAAAATAGAGCGCTATGAATTTCACTGAAATTTAAAACTTAAAAGAAAATGCTCAATAAACTGCGTCTGTGGCATAGGAGCACTGTACGCTGTGAAGCAGATCCACCATCTGAAGCAGATCCATCCGCTAGAATATTCTGAGTCAGGCTGAATCCTGGCTGAAGCACTTTTGTTTAATCTATATAAGAATAATATAATCAGCCTATGTTATAGTTTAAACTTAAAGATATTAATATTAATAAAGTGAGAGTCTTAGGGTGTTTTCACACCTACCTTGTTTGGTCCGGATTTTCGGACTTTTCAGTTTGGTACGAACCAAGATTACAGGTGTGAAACCTCCCTCGGACCATGGTCCGGACCAAACTAAACAAAGGTTCGGTTCGTTTCTTGTGTGAAAGCATTTTCTGTATAGTTCGGACTTTCAGACCATTTACAGGAAGTTATGGTGTAGGATTAGTGAAAAAACACAGATTAAACTCGCAGCACACGCAGACGGCGCAGTGATGGAGCGCGCAGCATTTTGAACAGAACCGCGTGTAGTCAGCTCGCGTGAACAGCGTGCTTTGCTTGACCGCTCCAGTTCATGTGCAACGCAAATGATCACTCCGTCACGGGATGTCTGCTATATTATTTATTTAAGCTTATTTATTAAATTCAGGCAAACGATGAAACATTTATTAAAATTAAGATACAAAATACAAAGCTTTCAAAACTTAATGAAGTGGTCAAAATTATTTCTGACTCGATGTCTTTGACATATATTGCACATCTGTGCACGTTTCATAATCAATATAGCCTAGATGAAATTTAAAAATAACATTTTAATATTTAAACATAACTATAAAATAAAATACATTGTTTGGCTAAAGCCTATCTTCTTGGAGCTCCTCCTTTCCTGTCGGCGCCGATAAAATGTTTGCACAACGAGGACGTTCATTTGGTGAATTTGCCTCGAGTATAGTTGGTGCTGCAGATAGTAGTGCCATAATATTAACAGTATTGGCAACCATGCGTCTGTTCATTCATTCTTGTCAAAGTTAGCCGCTGAATTGACAACACACTGACGTCAGAAGCACGTCCGCTAACAAACCAATCAATGTTAACCCTTAAAGACCTAGAACATTTTTGGGGCGCCTGATGTGCCTCTACTTTTCTTTGTTTTTCTCCACCATTCTAGCAGTTATCATCAAGTGCTATATATTATTTTAAACAGGAGAACCTGAAGTTTCCATCTAGCTCATTTGATGTAAATTTTACATTTATTTATTCTGAGAATGGATTAAATTAATATAATTTCAAGAAAAATGGCAGCAAAAATGTGATGTTTTTACTGTGAACTCGAACAGAACTTCATGAAGTTTGGATTTTTTCCTTTAGAAAGTTAGACTTGGTTGTTTTACACTTCCAGATTAAATTTTGTCTACATGTAACAATCCCTCAGCAAGTTATAGCCATTTATTATAACATTATTCTAGGCGTTTCTAAGTTTTTGAGTGAAAACAGGTGTATTTTATTTACTGATAATGTGTCCAAAAAAGTTCAAGTAATAAAGTAAATAGAAAGATTGTTATATAATAACACTGAAACAAACATTTTTCTTCATAAAAATATATTATAATTTGAACATGAAAAACAAACATCAAGTTGTGACAACAAACCGTGAAATAAAATATACTGAGGCTACTTTTACATGTGGGCGGCTATTTTCATAAACGGACATTTCAACCTCTCTGCACATAATCTTCTCAAACACAAATTGCGGAAAATATAATAGTGAAAATTGTGTAAAACACAAACTACATACAAATAGAGAAATATACTGGCTGTGCGCTTTGCACGCGTTTATTTCTGTTTGGTTTCATGATGCATGCAAATTCACACCCACGTTCATTTTTCAGAGAAACGTGATTCGTGGTTCAAAAGACCAAACACTGTGTTTATTGGTTGAATTGATCAAAGTTTCAACAAATCTGGGCATAGGGGGGTGGGACTAATAAAAAAAAAATTCTGTTTGGCTCAGGGGAACAACCCACGTGTGTTTCCTGGACAAATCAATGCTGCATATTTTGTTGACGCATCCACGCTGACTATCGAGCCTCTGAATGATCAATCGCGAGACATATTATACCTATGGAAAGCAGAGATTCTCCTCTTTATGGTGCAGTTTACAGCATACAGATTGGATTAGCGGTTTAAAAGTTATTAAACATTTTAGAACGATAGTTATTTTTAGTCAATGCTGCATATTTTGATGACGCATCGATGCTGACTACGGAGCCCCTGAATGATCAATCGCGATTAATGTCATACCTTTAGAAAGCGGAGATTCTCCTCTTTACGGTGCAGTTTACAGCATACAGATTGGATTTGCGGTTTAAAAGTTATTAAACATTTTAGAACGATAGTTATTTTTAGCCGCGGGCGGCTGTCTCGGTCTTTAAGGGTTAAGATGCAGCCCACAGAGATGATGACGACAGGACGCCAGTGCGTCATGTAAAGTTCTTTGGTGCGTGAACATAATTGCAATGTGAAAGCAAACCGAAAAGAACCAAATGTCCAAACACGAACTTTGGTTCGGACCTTGGTGCGGACTTTCAGGTGTGAAAACGCCCTTATGTTTATTTGATGTTGATTTCACATTTCTTTTTCATATAAATGCTAAATACAAATAAAAGGTGAACATAAATTTTTTTGTACTGGTTTTATTTCTAAAATATTATATAGTTTTATTGGAGGACTATTCATAGACTTGGCAAATACATTTTTCAGAAGTTTGAAGGTACAGACATCCTTTGTGGCAGTTCTTAGTAGTTTTTTCTAAAGCTTTTATATAGTTCATATCTATATCGGAATTATATCATATCGACCGAAATTAAGAAAAATATCGTGAATTTTGGCCATATCGTCCAGCCCTAATATATTGAGATTATAATAGATTGAAAGTTTGAAAAAGTTAGAAATAGTTTGTTTAAAGTGATAGATAGATTATGACAGACATTTGTTCTTGTGGGACATTCACGCATGCACGCACGCACGCACACATACACCACACACACACAAAATATAGATCTAGACCAATGACATGAGCACAGAAACCTGTAGCTAACCACACGTTATGTCCTTACAGCACACTTAATAATGTTACGGTTGTTAGCTAACGCTAGCTAGGATAACTGAATATGATGTTATATATTATCTTTTAATGATCATAATAATGAACAGAGAGTTATATACCCAGTTTTACAGGAACAGTATTGCTCCTTAATGTTTTTATCCTTTGTCTCAATCGCCAGGTGATGCATTTGTTCAGTTTTACTCTGTGACCTGTAGGCTATGGCTTCGATCTTTATTTAGTTTATTTCATTTCGAGTCACGTTCACATCCTAAATATATCCCTCAAATGCATATTGCAGACCTTTCTGTCTGCTTCTGTCTGAAATCAACATGTCATTTTTCCAGAAATTGTTCACTATTTCCCAAGGGTTTGCACAAATTGACAGTGGGAGCGCCATTGCGGGGATCAAACGCTTGTCGGACATATAGCAACAGTAACTAAGGGGACGGGTCTTTGTGAAGGGTGAATTATCCTGCTATGACGTCATGCCAGGAAAGGTTTCCTCCTCTTCCTTTGCTTTGCCCGTCCTGAGTTCAACATTTTCTAGTCATATGTTCATGTTTCATAGACATTTTTTCATATTTGTAATTGTCAACAATATTTTTTGTAACAGTATTTTCATGATCTCCATGGCATGCACACCCAAAAATGCCCATCTCTAGTGCAAAGTTACTTTAAAATATTTTACCAACATAACTCATTTAGATGATTTGGTACCTGACAAGTTTAAAATTTGAAAGAAGTCTCTTTTGCTCACCTAGGCTACATTTATTTAGATTTAGATATTAGATATATTATTACAAATTGTCATTATTAAAAATGTTAATATATTGTAATATGCTGATTTGCTGCTCAGTAATCATTTCGTATTATCAATGTTGAAAATGGTCGAGCTGCTTCATATTTTTGCGGAAATGGTGATAACTTTTTTCAGAATTACTTGATTAATAGAAAGTTCAATGAACAGCATTTATTCAATATAAATATTTTCTAACATTGTAAATGTCTTTACTGTCACTTTGGATCAATTTAATGCATTATTTATGAATAAAAGCATTCATTTCTCTCGTTTTCTAATTTTACCACAAATGTTTGTGGTATTGTTTCCAACATTGATGATCATATTAATAATAATATTTATTTTTATTTAATTCTGAAGGATAATGTGACACTGAAGACTGGATTTATGATTTAATAAAAAAAAGCTTATATTAAAATAAAAAGATTTGCATCTCTTTGCGATAGACATGTGCTGATTTTCGGTAATGCGATATATCACGATAATGAATATGCATGATATTGTTATCGTGGGCACTTCAAAATATCGTAAATAATATTTTATTAACAATTATAAAAAAATTATATAATGCACTCAAGAATACTTTGCCCATCAACCGTATAAATGCTCAACACCGCTGTATTCTGCGTCAAAGGGACACGCGCTCCGATGAGAAGCACATAAACAAGTGAAGGAGACGCGCTGCTGAAGTGCCGCTCACTGACAGCAGAGGGCGCTGATGAACGGCAGAATGCAGCGATTACCCCGGAAACCCCACAAACAAACGCAATTGCGCTAGTAAAATTTTTAAAACATCCATTCGTTTTTTGTAATCTCAATGTTCATCACAGCACCAAATAGGCTATTTATTTTCAAATTTAAACACTGTTTTAATCTGGACTACAACATGCCCTAATGATTAGAATTTTTTTTTGATTTATTGTTCAGTAAAACTTAACATTAATGAGACATTCGACTTCATTAGTTAACATGTTTATTCATTATTACCAAACTCACAATAAAAAATACTTATGAAGAATTAATCATTCTGAGTAATGTTAATTTCTTAGTTACTGTTTAATAACATTAAAATCAAAAGAACTTTTTTTAATGGACCTAAGATAAAACTAACAAGGATCAGTATTTCTTAACTAACATTACCAAAAACAGTATTACCTTCATGTAACAAATGTAGCTGTTGCTCAGTCTTAGTTTAGTGCATTAAATAATGAGACCTTATTGTAATGTTACCTGTTGTTCTTTATAGCCTAATTCTCTTGCCCTTTAATCTGGTTGAAAATGTTACTTTTACAGCTCTGGAAAAAATCAAGAGACCACTTAACATTGATTTCTCATTGATTTTTCAATGTTAAGTGGACTCTTAATTTTTCCCAGAGCTGTATATATTTTTGGTGCATTGTATTTAAACATTCAGTTATTTTTGTTATTACAAAAATAATTCTAAAAGCTGTTATGCTATGACAACACTTTTTTTGCAACTTATTTCAATATCTTGATAATATCGTGTACCGTGATAAAAGCTTCAGCCATTAATCGCAGCATGAAAAATTGATATCGACACATGCCTACTTTGAGATAAAAAACAATTTCTTTAAATTTTAATATTTTAAATGTATTGAACTAGAAAACTATTTCTTTAAATTGTATTAATCAGTCACAATGTTACCATTTCTAACTGTATTTTTGAGTAAATAAATGCACTTTTGGTGAGCATACAAGGCTTTCTTTCAAAAAAATTGAATGTTCTAAATTTGAAGTTTTTCTTTCCCTGAAGATTCTACAATTTTGTTTAAATTTCAATCTATCCTCAAACTTGGACCCACCTGCCTGTCTGAACAGATTAGCATCCAAATTGCCGTGTTTCTTCATCTATTGTCAGTGTAATGACATCAGATCATGTTTATTTTGTATTTCATACATTCCTAACCCTAATCCATAAATGAAGGTTAATTTGGCTATGACGGAGAGAATTAGAAGTAATGCATTGAAAATTATTGACCAACCTCCAAGGTTTCTTTGTGTGCACGTTTATTTTTCCTTCTCATTTTCTTCTGTATCTGACTGAGCGCTATGGAAAAAGAGGCTTGGCCTCCGGCTCTGCCGTGATTGATGCTGTGACAGTTACATCAGTAAAAGCAAATACCTTTCATTTAGAGCTGTTAATGCAGTGTAACGCTGCACCTCATGCACATGATAAACCAGCTGTGAAGCATCTAAGAAATGCACAAACCAGGACTCTTTTTCTAGCAACAGTGTACTTTAATGTAACTGATTTGGATTGCTCTTTAATGTTTATTTTTTGCCAAAACAATACAATGAGGCTGTAAAACAAAAAGCAAATGAAACAATGTGGTTCTGTACAGCAATAGTAGCTCATTCACACATTCTAAGTCTGTTAACAAGTGGACATAAAAATATATATATAATAATAATACAACACTGCTGACTAATACATGGAGTAGGGAGCTGATCTCTTTTTCTGACTGCCTAGATATTTTCAGATAAAGGCAAAAACAATTTCTGTGTGGTTTGAAAATTATTGGAAAACAAATATGCTGTTTATCTGAGCCTATGCACCGTGTGAAATGTCCAGAAAGGCAAGCAAAGCAAGTAAATGTTTATATATATATATATATATATATATATATATATATATATATATATATATATATATATATATATATATATATATATATATATATATTCTAGTGTGCATAATCACTCTTACACCATGTCTACACCAGACATGTCCAGTAAGACAAATGTAGATGGCTCAACTCAACTGTCAACACTTTTAATTAATATGCTTAAATATATAAAAAAAAAAAAAAAAAATGTTTACTTGCAAATATCAAATGTGAATGAATTGCTATGAATTTAATTTATTATGTATTTACATATCTTTCTTACTTTCCTACTTATTTAAAACATCTAATCATATGTACACATTAGTTTCAATGCTAAAATTGTCTCATTCTTGAATCGTGACAAATTAACTGGTTAAACTGTAAATTAATTCTTATGTAATGCATTATTTACATAAGAATGGACTTGGTGTACATTGTAAACAAGTCAAATCAACGTATAGATTAACTAATAACAATATACTTATAGTTTTTGTTGATTAAACCAATCTCCTCCTTTGTTTTAACTCAATTTTAATTTCCACAAACTCAAAGTTAGTTACTTGTTTTAAGTTAAACCAATTATTTATTTATTTTACTTTCAGGCCAATTTTATGTAAAAGAATGTTGGCATTTTAAAATAACCGATGGCAAGTGGACTGTAAAACAGATTTTCTTTTCCACAGATTGTATTTTGATTGAAGTGTGGAGCTTCCAGTGTAGACAACCTTGAGCTTCTGGACTCTTCCAGTGTAAACATGGTGTTGCTGTTATTATTTAAGCAGTCATTTTTATCTGATGGCTTGCTCTTTTTCAGCTCCTGATAGTTAAGTGCTTTGCATTCTTTTGGAGTAGTTTTTAAGGCTAAACAAAAGGGAATCATGGCAACCAAACACAGTTTAACACGTCATTTAGCATGTGCATCGAGTCAAAATAGACTCCCATGCCAAATACAACAAGCTATCGTTCGCATACGCCCAGACAGTGATCAATTCTCAAACATATAAACGTGAAATAAAATCTTTGGCAAAAATGAAGTATTTACATACAAGAACAGCAAAAATTGTTTTGGACACACCCTATTTGGGGAGACATGGGACAGTTATCAGGGCGGCACAGGTTGACATCCTGCTTAAACTAAAGATTCAATGAGTACTTTCACCTCAAATCACAGTTAAAACACTGCAGTATTACTTTTAATCTAAATTTAGCAAGGATTCAGAACTGGTCTGTGAATCTAAGGTAATTGTAGAGGATGCATAGTTGATGATATGGCTGACAATACCTGACAGCGCCTCACGATGGCAGTATGAAACAAAATACTGAAATCTGCCTGAGAGAATCACTGCAAGCGGCTAAACGAGTGGGTTTCACCGAGGGCTGAATACTGGGAGGGAAAGGACGCCAAAATAATAATAATATTATTCATAATAATAATACAAAAATAAAGACACTTCCTTACTTTTCTTTACACAAAGCCTCTTGCAGTAAACATATCAGCCGACTCACTTTATCCGAAGGAACTTTAGGATGTAATCCTTACGTATGCAAAAGCGACAGTGACTCTACTTTAAAGCCTATGTCGATCTAAAGCTAAAGAAAAATGATGTGAGAAAATATCCAATAATGACAAGCTTTCCAAATACGTACACTTTACACCATATATAATAGAATGCTTCGCAAAACCTCATGATTTTGAAACATTAGCCAAAATAAAGAGTATTTCTTTCAGAGGCTAATCTTTATGTAGACTATACAATATCTATGGGTAAATGAGTTAACATAGCGCAAAACAAAATGTAGCAAAAACATAATACAATAAATATTCAGTAAAATCACTTTGAATTTTGTTTTATATATATATATATATATACTTAGCTTACTTTGGGGTAGAATGATAGTGTGAGTGTGTTTTAAGCGAGGCATAGAGATACAGTGACAGATTCACACCTTACTGCCAGATACACAATGATACACACTCAGACCTGACGAGAAGAGAGCTCAGCAGCGGCTGATGGACGCTAGCAAGTGGAGATCAGGAACTAAATGAGGACGATGGACACTTGCATAAAAAATCTTGAAGATTTGTAATATGTTGGTTCATTCATCTCAACTACCTAGTTTGAAAGTGCAACAAAATGGCACTTGAAGTCTAACGGCCATCTATTACTGTTTGTCTGACTTGTGCCGCAGCAACAGCTTGGTTTCTCCCAAGGTTTCTTTAGGATGTCACTTGACGAAGTGTTGGTTTCCTGCCACTTTTGCCTTTAGCTTGCTCAGTTGGCGCTTAAAAGACAATTCGTATTCAGAACCCATTCTCTATTTGACTGCACTGACTAAATTGGATGAGAAAAATTGAGCTGGATTGTCTTCTGTGAGCTGCCTTTGAATTGGTTTAAAAATTGGCGAACTTTACAACAGACATTGAACTGAATTGCTGCAAGCATTTCACAGAGATGCTATACTTTTTGTTCGCAGTCAAACACCTGCAAAATTCATGCAACAAAGCATTTATAGTTGGAAGTCTGATTTTTCGAAGTAGAAGGAACCTGGATATCTGACGTCAGGTGCCATTGTATTGCACTTTTCCAAGTAGAGAAAGAGGAGTTTACCACTGGATATTTATTGACCAGAGTTAAATGAGACAGTGAATTACTGAAACGACTCCAGCGTTACGTTCTCTCGGAGGAGCATCTTTGAGGGTGAAGATGTCTAACCCATCCTCAATTTTAGCTTCTATTAGGTCTGTTATATGCGAGAGACCTTCAAAATTTAACCCGAGTAGACTGTAAATTGCTGGCATATGAAATGGTCTTGCACTTGTAGCATGAAAAACAGGAGCCGCTTTGAGAAGGAAAGTTCATATGTACAGTTTTGACGAAGCAGCTGTGGGTTTACCAAGATATACAAGGACGCTTGAATAATGATTGGTTTATCCTGACCGCTTTCCTATCTTTGGTACATCAGCCCTCATCAAACTTTTTTTGTTACTTTTTCTTGTCCTTTTTTCTAAAAAAACAAACAATCACTAACATCATTTCCACGTCCTCTCTGAGATGAAGTTCACCTCCCCTCTGTACTCCACTCCTCTACGCCCACACTGCACTTCCTCTGTCCCTCTTCCTCACTACCATCCGAATAACCCTTCATCACAACATTCACAACCACACGTACACACAGAACGAAAAACAGAAAAAAATCAAACGGAGCAAAATGAAAGTCCTCCAGAGAGCAGCGCAGTGTGAAGAGTTCACCGCTTCTGAGAGTTGATCATCACTTTAGAGACAAAGTTGACGATGGCCGTGGCCGGTTGATCGGGGTCCATCTCTGCAAACAGGTGACTGACGTTGTCTGTTGTGCTGCCTTGCTTTCTGGCCACAAAGCCAAAGAACCTGTGCAGAAAGAAAAAAACTCTTAATGTACTGTATTTGTGTGATTCTTAAAATAAAAAACATGTCCAGGTCACTATCCTCCCCAAATACAATTAGAAAATGATTAGGCTGTGAATTAGGGTTGGGCTGATAGGCGATGCCGATGGCTGACAGACATCACAATGTTGAGCTTCCTTGCCTGCCCCAAATAATATACAGTTTGTACAGTATAAAATCATTATTTCTATGGAATGTCCCCATAAAATATGGAAACCCAACTTGCGTGTCCTGTCCAATAAAGGTTGGATCAAAGCACTCTGATTTTCTTTGACCTAATGTAAAGTGCGAACTTGGGATGGACCGAAATCAAAATTCTTGAACCGAAATAAATTATGGCAATTATTAGTACCATTGCATTTATGGCTATGACTGTGTACTAACTTTACTAGAATCAAGGCATTGCAATTGCATAAATTAATATTAAAGTTTCAAATAATAAATAAATTACAAATTATGCAAATATTTATTTAGCACTTTGTAACAATGCACAGTATAAAATAAAATTAAAGTGTTTAACTTGACCTTACTAATGTGTACATTAAATAATAATGTACAGGCCTACTGGCCTGCAGAAAGGCTTTAAAACTAAATGTTCTCTCATAAAAACAAAGTGCATTTAGGTCAAGTGCATTTAAAGATTTTCTCAGTAGGTCTAACATTTGTTTTCAGTTACAGAAATTGAATAAAGTTAATCAAATGTAAAATTTAGTTTGACATTAAACAGAGCAGTAAAGGCTACTGCCCCTTTAAGACCTAATGCACGGATATGCTCGTCTTTCTCGACTGTATAAAGTTCACTTAAGGCATATTCAGAGTACAGACTGTCTGCTTGGATACTCATCAAGATGGTCATGTTGACATGCTACTTGTGTGATTTTGTCTGTTCAAGCGCAAGACTTGAAAGAGAACTCAATATTAGCGCGCTGTGAGAAGAAAGATCTTCAGCCGATACCGAGTACTGATCCGATTGCTGGGTGTGTATCTGTATATACAGCTGTATATAATACTAGCCCTGTATGAATTGCTAGAATTAGTTTATGGTGTTTTTCAGACTTATCCCTTAATAAAACATGGTGAACTACTGTATTTAATATTACTGTCAAGTTATAAAAATACTGTAATATTTTTCTTAAGCAAAAAAGAACTTCAAATGCAGCCACAAATCTAACACCGCAAACTGAAAAAGGTATTTTAGTTTTACAATATAACTGTAAACACAATAGGTTCTTTTTACAGAACATGAATGTTCGTTAAATTTTTTTTCATTTTTTTATAAATTCAAGGATATGCAGTATATTTATTATTATTCTACTGTTTTTACGATGCATTTCTACATTTATTTGATGGCTTTTATTTTTAAATATTGAGGCATTTTTGTTCTGTGCTTAAACAATTAATTAAAAGGGAAATATGGTGGACCAAATTACTCAAACTGAAATAATTAAATAAATAATGAATTTAATAAAACAACAATTAAAAGTACCAGTTTATTCTGAAATAATTAATTAAATTATTAAAATAAATGTATCTATTTATTTTGTAAAATTACATGAACACAACATTTATTGTTTAATATATTTCACAATTACCTCTTCCACACACAATATTATGTTTAAAAATTAAATAAAAAATGTAAGTGCTTTTTCAAAAAGCCGTTTTTCATAATAATATTGCTGCATTTACGAACTTGACACCTATTTGACGAATCATGCGTTTCCAAAGCATTATTTTCCCAAAGATTTTTTTCATAATAATAGAGGACATTTCACAATGCCAATCAACAGGCAGTGGGCGGTGCTTGGTGCTGATTGGTTTGAAGTTGAAGAGTCGACAGACATGACAGATCAATCTGTGTGTGGTGTGATGACATCACGGACCACTAAGGCTTCTCATTTCTTATTTGTGACTGAAAATGTATTTTGACCTTATTGAATTTTCTAAAGCCCTGAAACTATGAGAACTGTGGCTGTCTTTAAGGCAGTGCTTTTTTATCTTGATGAATTCCAACCGCCATATTAATTTCCAATCAAATCCCCAATTTCCCCTTGCCAGACAGAAAAAAATCAATCTGAAAGGATTATCCAATCAGCGCCAAGCACCGCCCACTGACTGTTGAGAAATATATTAAACAATAAATGTTGTGTTTTCATGTAATTTTATAAAATAGATACATTTATTTATCTCATTAGTTTAAATATTTAATTATTAAATTAATAAATTAATTGTTTAAATGATTATTTCAGAAAATTTTTGTAAATTTAATTGTTGTTTTCTTGAATTCATTATTTATATAATTATTTCATTTTGAGTAATTTGGTCCTCCATAGGGGGAAGTCTGTACATTTTTATTTCTGAAAATGTGTAACATTAGAGACCCTAAATAACTTGAAGATCAATAAGAAGAACTACCACTTAATTAAGGTGTAGGAAACACTGGGACATGCTATTATGTAACAATACGATTTGATATTAATTTTCTAAAAATAAGATACTTGTGTGGTGATTGAATGGTAGACATTTGAACTTAAATTAATTTTAAAGAATTTATAACAGTGTTAAATTTGATTTGCCATTTATATTTCCTTGTCCGTTGTAGGTAATGCAGGGATTCTTGTGATAGGTTGTCAAGTCAGCCAATCAGATTTTAGCAGTCATCTCTGATTGTCATCTCTGATTGTCATCTCTGATCGTGTGGAGCATCTAAATCTCCTCACTGTCTGTTTCAAGATCAGCTCACAAAATGTGTCCCACAAGTAAGATACTATACTCCTAATATATGTTTGTTTGTTTCCTCTTTTCTTGATCTATATCACCCTTATCTGGTCCTAATTGTAATATGTCGTTAGCTGGACTGTGTGCTTTTGTACTATCGAGTTGTTCATGTGAACGGTTTGTGTTTTTGTGATCGCTATAACTCTAATCTGGTCATAATTGTATTCAGTGCCGTTTCTAGGCATAGGCAAACTAGGCAGTCGCCTAGGGCGCCAACAGCTGGGGGGCGCCAGTGAGCCCCCGCCCCAACAAGATTTTTTTGTTATTTCATATATATTTTATTATTAATATTTCGTACTTTTGCTATTTCGAGGCATTATGATTAGTTGCGATTATTGGAGTGAACTCGCCACTATATGAAATGCTGCTGTAATGAAATGAGATCGAGGGCGGCAGGGAACGTCGTCATCCGTGCTTTAGTTTCATCATCATGTATATATAAGTATATATATATAGCGATTAGCGATTGCCCCCAAACCCCCCAAACATTTTGTGATCTCAGTGATAATAAATCTGGCTACATTATTGGATTAATGCATTTACAATATGGGCATGAAATAAGGAAGTTATATTTGCTTTATAAGTTTTTTTTTTTTTTTAAGGGGGGGGGGGGGGGGGGGGGTAATAAAAGGGGCCAAGATATAAGAAAAAATATGAATCTTGCCTAGGGTGCCAGAAAGGCTAGAAACGGCCCTGATTGTATTATGTTGTTAGTTGGGCTGTCTTGCTCGTGTACTATCGAGTTGTTCATGTGAACGGTTTGTGTTTTTGTGATCGCTATAACTCTAATCTGGTCATAATTGTAATATGTCGTTAGCTGGACTGTGTGCTTGTGCACTATAGGGTTGTTCATGAGAACGTTTTTTGTGATTGCTGTAACTCTAATCTGGTCATAATTGTAACATGTTGTTAGTTGGATTGTCTTGCTCGTGTACTATCGAGTTGTTCACAAGAACGGTTTGTGTTTTTGTGATGGAAGGGATGACTTTTTAATTGAATATTCGACCTGGATTAGTTACACACAGATTCTGCCGTAGTCGTTGCCTGGGTTACGTATGTGTGGGGCGGCGCTATCAAAATAGGGACGAGACACTTTTGGGGGTAGGGGCGTGTTTGTTTTGGTGATTTGAAATATCAACAACAGTTACCAGATAGCAATTACCCCACCTTTAACTAAAGTTTATAAACTAATAATTAACTATAAACTAATAGTTTGCAAATTTTCTCTGTTACTTGATAGTGTTATCATAATTTCTTATAGCAGTATTGTACACGCATTGTGACATTAGTGTTAAATGCACATCCCTGCTCTACCACTGGACATATTTTTCCTTCTGTGGTGGTATTATATTCAAGCTCCTCTTCTCATCCCCTGAACCACACCAGCAGATTGATATTCGCTGTAATCATGTGCTTTCATCCTCAGCCCAGTCCAATGATCTATTCTTCCTCTCTAGCATATCTGCCTACTGCATCAACAGCACAGCGCTTTATAACATGGCCGTTCCAGAACAATCTCTTTCAAACTCTGCCCAAATCGAGCCGTGAGGGCTGTCACATGCCTCATTGCTCCGGGAGCGTGAAGTGTCTTGTTTAATCTCAGAGATCTGCTCAGATTGTGTGTGTGAGAGGATCATATTATACCTTTTGCATTAATATTTATTTATTTCCTCCCTCATGATCACTTATAATAGTAGTTAAAATGTTTTAAAATGTTTTAACCAAAAATAATTCTTAGATTGTAACAGGAAGTTTTTCCATGATTTCTGGTGATAAGTTCAGGCTTACGAGAACGATGAAGCATGTGAGAAGCATTAATCCTTTCCGTATGTTCCGTGGCCTCAGTGAGTAAATCATGACACACGTGTGTGAGGGTTAGCAGGCCAGCACCAGGTTCCCAATCCCGCTCATTCATCACCCCTGAGCAGAAGCGTTTTATCCCATGATGCACCAGGGAGGGGGAGCAGTGCTTGAGACTGATGCATATCTAAACTGCTTTCAGATAACAGTGTCTGGTAAGCTGCAAATGATCCAGTTCTTTATTATCACTTACTTTGCAGTGCCACCCTCTGGTTTGCTCCACCTGGAAGGAGATTGAAACAGATTTTTAACTTTGGGCAGCTAAAGTATTAGCTAAATAATAACACATTTAATTCATAGATTTATCATTTTGATTAAGAGATAAAATGACAATAATCAAAAAATAAGACCGCTGAAATAATCACAATATTAAAAGAAATTTTATTTTAGTTTTGTGTAACAATTTGAAAATAGACAAACAATAATTGAAAAACTAGATTAACATTTTCTGAAGAACAAGTGACTGGCTCATATGGCAATGTGGTTGTAACGTACATAATACACTGTATAATATACATCCAAATACATTTAATCATTTTGTATAGTTTTTCACAAAAATCTCTTCTCTGCCTGTTTATTAAAGGGTTAGTTCACCCAAAAATGTCATTAATGACTCACCCTAATGTTGTTCCACACCCGTAAGACTTCATTCTTAAAATAACAAAAACTCCGACTTTATTCAGCATTGTCTTCTCTTCCGCGTTTGTTTTCAAACCTCAAATAAAGATTCAAACGGTTATGAATTAGCGGATTGATTCGTGATTCGAATCGCCAATGTCACGTGATTTCAGCAGTTTGACACACGATCCGAATCATGAATCAATCCACTGATTCATAACCGTTTGAATCTTTATTTGAGGTTTGAAAACAAACGCGGAAGAGAAGACAATGCTGAATAAAGTCGTAGTTTTTGTTATTTTTGGACCAAAATGTATTTTCGATGCTTCGAGAGATTCTAATGAACTAACTGATGTCACATATGGATGACTTTGATGATGTTTTTATTCCCTTTCTGGACATGGACAGTTTAGTGTGCCTATACTTAGATACGCTCTCGGACTAAATATAAAATATCTTAAACTGTGTTCTGAAGATGAACTGAGGTCTTACGGGTGTGGAACGATGTTAGGGGGAGTCATTAATGACATCAATTTCATTTTTGGGTGACCCAACCCTTTAATAATTTTATATAACTATAATATGCATGTGACATATAGAACCTTAAGCATTGATACATAGGGCTTAAGGTTAAAATTAGCTTTAGAAAGTCATCAATTGTTATAATAAACAACATTAAGAGAAATACTGCCTGGCAAGCACCACTAATAAAGATCTGTGCTCTGACAGCTCCTAATACACGTAAACATAATCCTGATCCTGTCACCAGACTTTTGTTTTGACATTGACTTTTGTGCCTAAAGTAATGCTACCGTTTCAGGGATTGCTTACTTCCGTTCCTGTGGATCAATGTTGCAGAACGTGACCGTGCTGATGGGATAATGGCGCCTGAAGAAAAGCCTGTTGAAGAAATCACAGGTAGGTGTTTAAAACATGTTCAGATGTAGCTTTTGGATGAGAACGAATGTAAGAACTAATGCATTAAAGAAAGAACGAACAAAAGAACTAACGAATAAAATAATTAATTAGGGATGCACGATATTATCGGTACAACATCAAAATAGGCAACAAACGCTTAAAATATAAGAATTATTAAAAAATTATGCAGAAATCCCTTGACGATATGCCATCATATTAATATGCGCCTGCAGTAACTCAAGGAGTGCTATAGCGATAAGCGATAAGTCAGCAGTGTGGTCATTCTTGATGTGAACTTGTATGTCAAAACTCAAAAACAAGCAAATACATTGCATGTCAATGTAAATCATACAGTTTTTAAAAGCTGTTTTGAATTTGTGAATGCCTGAACAGAAGGTTGGTGAGTGTCAACAGTGACTCCCCAGCGTGTGCAGGCGCAGTAGAATACACAAATAACTTTTTTTATATAACAAATTTTGTTTTTATAAATAAAGCAGTAATGATGTCATAAATCACAAGCATAACACTTGTAAATTATATAATTATATATACAGTTTATTAATCTGTAATAAAATGTTATGAAATGGATTTTGAAATATAATCCAAGGAGCTCTAAAACAATTGCATTTTTTATTTGAAGCTAAAGACATCAACTGATGTCATGCCACCCCCACTTCCTGTGCACGTTAAATCCAAAAATAAAATATTTGTAGGTTACAACTGCACCTGTCTGGGGTGAAAAATTACTGACTTTATTATTTTCAGAGCTTTTAATATACTCTTATTATAAAAATAACTTTATTAACATTTATTTATTTTAACAACTCCAGAATAAAAGTACATCAGACAAAATGAGTTGACAATATTGGATATCGACAAAAATCCAATATCGTGCCTCCCTAAAATGAAAGAAAAAGAATGGAAGACAGAATGAGCGAAAGAACGAACAAACTAATTAGTGAAATAAATGAATGGAAAAGCAAACAAAATCACAGGTACAGTATGTGCTTTTAGAACATTAATGAAAGAAATAAACAAAAGAATGAACAAAATAATGAACGAACAAACGAAAGCAAGAATGAACAAGAACAAATAAGCTAAATAAAGAATGGAAGAACAAACAAACAAAAGAAAGGGAAAAAGAAAGACAGACAGTTGACTCACTTTCTCTGGTTGTCAGTGAGCGTGATGCCTTGTGCCGACACTTTGAAATGAACGACGGTGGCTGAGGGCGCCGGACTGGCTGTCAGGGTTTCTGAGATGGCCTTGGCGACGGCCTGAGGCCCAGTCAGAGACTCCATATCCACAGAGTTTATGTACAGGACATTGCATGCTGGGAAAGACAAGAGAACATGCATTAATATAATAACCACGTGGTGTCTGAGCTAATGCAGATGCACCTTTATATTAACTCTCATCTACATACACACACATACATCATTAGTATATTCTGCATTTGCATAATCCAGTGGTTCTCAAATTGTGGGTATTTATATATTATTGCAATATTTAATCGCCTTTACTTTTATATGTTCCATTTTAATGTTAATTGTATTAATTTTGTGCTTTATTATGTTTCTACTTCGTTTTATTTCTATGGAAGTTTTAGCACTTACATGTTTTATCTCATATTTGTATGTTTGTGTGTGTTCTCTTATAGTACATCAGGTTTCATTTTGGGGTGAATTGCTCCTGCCAAACCCAATCAGTATTATTGTTTTATTTCATTTATTTATTCGTTTTTCCATTACATTTGCACATTTTCATTATCTTCAGTGTCTTCAAATGCAGATGAGGGTATTTCTTTTATTAAAATAACTATCTGCAATTTAATAGAATTATGTTAACTTAATTAACTTATTAGCATTCATGATTGGCAAATGTTTTTTGTCTCACAGGCGGAGCTGAAAAGAAACTGAGAACCACTGGCAACATCTAACAGTAGATCCATGCATAGTAATCTAACATCAGTCATGAAAGAACATGCCATATTCAATCAGAAAGGTGTACTTGATACACAATCGAGGCCTTGACAAAAAGCTGAAAACACAGCAGCCAAACAGTTTTTAGCAGACAGGTAAAGGTGCTTCTGGAGGTCTGAACCATCATCACATGCAGACAGTAAAAGAGTGCGGTTCTCTCTATAGACACGGCAGTCAAAGTCAGGTTAAACACAACAACACAGATAAATGAATTAAATACGCAGAGCATCGCTGGCTTTACCATGGGAGTCAGATGAACTCTTCTGCCCTAAATCATTTCCACAGGAGTGAAACCAGGGTGGAGAAGAACATGGCAGTTGGTTCAGAGTTGATATCAGATAATAAAATGGTAAAAACCTCAATGTATTAAGAGAGAATTAATAAAGAGCTAAGATGGATAAATATTGCTGATAGATTCAAATCTACCAATGAATAATAATTCTCGAAAGCTAACGACTGAGTTAGGGGATTGTGCTAAATGAAGTCGTTAAACACAATGAACAATAATACACTCAATTCTGTTATTAAACAAATTCCAGATTCTATGTATATTGGCATTACAGATATTAAATTAGCTCTATAAATAATAACTAGTTTCTCGCTGCAGTGGAAGCAAGATGATATGTCCTTTTTTTAAATAAATGAGTTCACATTCTCTAGGTTTCAATTCATGTATTTACAGTACATAAAAACTTAATATATTATATCTACTGACATTAGCTATATCACAAGCATTTAAGGCATAATGTTAATTGCCACAAAATATAATTTTGTCTAATCCCTCAGTCCCCCCATTATAATTAATAATATATTAATTAATATTATAATTATAATATTAACTATAGTTAATAAATGTCCCTGATTTAGGCTTTTATTTACATATAAACATTGATCAACAAATATAAACAGAAACTCAACCAAACCTCTTGCAGAAGCTCAAGCGTGCTGCTTAACACGGGAATGAACCTCATTGGTTCTTACGTCACACAAACATGCTTGAGCTTACGTGTGAATAAAAGCCTAAATTAAATCTGTTCATCATATAAAATGATTGAGTCTCTTTAGAAAATGTTGAACTAAACCACTCAATTCATATGGATTAGTTTATGATCTCTTCATAAACTCTTTAAAGCGTCAAAGTGGTAGTTGCGTAGCAGTCAGTGAAGGGACAGAAAACTTTCATCAAAAAGATCTTAATTTGTGTTCCGTAGGTTTGGCTTACAGGTTTGGATTGGAACGACATGAAGGTGAGTAATTGACAGAATTTTCTTTTTTGGGTGAACTATCCCTTTAATTGAATACTATTAGACATTGGTGTACATATTCTCACCTGCACCCTGTTTGAGGATCTCTGTCGCCGGGTTAGTTGGTGTTGCAATCTCAGGCGATTCCTCCAGGTGATCTGAAAAAAATGACAGCAGGTCAGAGTTTACACTGTGCACATCCTGTCAGGTTGAGTTCTGCAATTGGTCATTTTGCTGCAGGAATTCCTGCAAGGCTAGGAATCAAAGCACCTGGCAAACACACTGTCTCACTGTGTTTAAAAAGACCTGTGAAGGTCTGTGGCTTCATGACCCCTGACACCTGGATGGCATATAGCAGTTGGCTGAGGACGGAGTCAGCTGAACGTGCCACAGTGCAAACCTCAGAAAATGCTTGCAATTATTCACACTGGGCAAACAGGACATACATCATGACAGAGGGCACAGCTAAGTTAAGTCATGGTGAGTGGGAATGTACAGTACATGGACACAAACTCATACAGAAGTCTCCAAAAGTCTGAGAATACTAGTGAAAATAGTATGTTTTGCTGAGGGTTAATGACAGCTGTGCTCAAACAAAGGAGTGCCTTCAGGTTACTAGGAATTTGGAGGCCAAGTCAACGCCGCAAACTCGTTGTTGTGCTCCTCAGTAATTCCTGAACCATTTTTGCTTAGTGGCAGGGCACATTATCCTGCTGAAAGAGGCCACATCCAACAGGGAATATCATTTCCATGAGTGTGTACATGGTCCGCAACAATGCTTATTGTAGGTAAAATGTGTAACATCCACCGCCAGTTTGACGTCTTCCCATAGTAATCCCGGTGCCATGTGTTTCCCAGGTAAGCAACACACAAGCACCCAGCCATCCACGTGTTGTAAAAGGAAACGCGATTCAACAGACCAGCCCATCTCCTTCCATTGTTCTGGGATCCAGTTCTGATTCTGTTGGCGTTTTCGGCAGTAGACGGGTCCGCATATGCACCGTGACGGATCTGCGGCTACGCAGACCCATACGCAACAAACTGCGATGCACTGTGTATTCTGACACCTTTTTGTCAGAATCAGCATTAACTTCTTGAGCAATTTGAGCTACGGTAACTGTTCAGTTTGATCGGACCACGCTGGCCACCCTTCGCTCCCCACGTGCATCAATGAACCTTGGCTGTTGACTCCGTCACCGATTCACCACTGGTCCTTTTTTGGACCACTTTTAAAAAATGAAAAAAAAAACTCCTGGTTTTCAGTGGCCTCAGACCTTTGGACCCCACTGTATGTGTTGAGATATGGATATGATGTCTCACCTCTGGTTGGTATGACTAATTTGCAGGGTAGAGCCAGTGGAGTGATGGAGTGCTGGTAGACCAGTGCAGACAGACAGCCTGGACACAGAAGACGAAAACAAAATTGGGATCAGATTTACGAGCGGAAATCAGAGGAGGGCATACTTTACATTACAACTGTACTGAAGAGGTCAAAGTTTGATGCCAGGCCTGACAAACCATAAATCCATGTAAGTAAACAGTTAAAATGGCAGTGAAAGTTTGGAGGACAGGAAAGAAAGTAATACTAGCATGTGCTTAAACCTCCAGAGTCTTTCTTTAATAAACCCTGCTTCAAATATTTGACTATATTAGGAAAAACTATCTCTGGATGGGATTTTTTGACTAAATGTTTCCCCTGTACATGAGAAATAGCTACAAAGCCATTGCACTGTGGAAGCAAAAACATCCAGGTTGATGGCAGAAAGGAGTCTTGTTGCCAATTTTAAATGTTTTTATCAGCTTTTTTTAAACTCTCCTCCTTCAGCAATCAGATTTTATCAACACTAACAGGAAATGAAGACAGCTCACTCATTTTAATTTAAGGCCACTTACAAGAATTAGTTCACTCCTAAATAGCTCTTCTTTCCATGGAAAACAAAAACGTGAAATTTTGTCCCTTTTTTTCAATATTTGAAAATGAGTGAGGATGGATACTGTCAAGTTTCAAAAAACCCACAAAGCACCATAAAATTATTTTAAAAGTGTCCCATATAGCTTGAATTTTAATCCAAGTCTTCTGAAGCCATATGGGAGTTTTGTGTGATAAACTGCATATTCAGTCAAGGCACACAAAGGCCAAAAAACTGACATGACACTTCAGTCTGTGCAAGAATTTCAGTGGAAAATAACCAAAATTGTCATATTTTTATCACATAAAGCAATCATTTGACTTCAAAAGACTTTGAATATAGCGCTTATATCACTTGGACTACTTTTATGATATATTTATGGTCCTTTTTGGAGAACTGGATGAAAGATTCTACAGAAATTCACCTTCTGTATCCACAGGAACAAATAACAGCATAAAGGTTTGGAACAACATGAGGATGAACAAATGATGAAGACGTTTTTTGGGTAAACTGTTCCCGTGAGCAGTGGGCGTCCTGGCAGACATCCAGCGTCTGGAGGAGTGGAGCTTAGATACTTCTGTACATTCATTAACATGAGCGTTATTCCCGACAACATCAAAATCCTGCCAAATTTCACCCACACCTGCTTTCGTTCTCAAACATTACAGGTTTTCTTTGTCTATTCTGCTTTTCACAAAAAAACACACACTTACGCAATGGTTACCATAACAGGATGTTTGAGCTCTTATGCAAACGGCCCAACCCTGATTTTTATGTCTCTTTATTTGATGTGGAACAGGGCATATTGGAGAAGACAGCACTGTCCATTGAACAGACTAGGCCTTAGTGTAATGTGGTCAGCAGACAGTAAATTAGAGAGGGGCCGTCTTTGAGATGTACTTAATAATGTCAGCTGCTTCCATGCTGTCGTTTGGACCACATATGTTCTACAGCTTTCTGGAAGCTACACGGACAGCTTGATTTAAAGGGAAGGATTCACATGTTAATATGTATTGAAGAGCAAAAACCACACAAGCATTTGTTCTACAAGCTTGACAGATTGGGCTTTCGCATTAGTGAACATTCAAACAAATCATTCTAGTGTCAACGTTCTCAAGCCACATGGAGCAATGAAGCTATGTAGGCAAAAATCCTGTGAATTTTTTGTTTCGGTTTGTTTTTACGTTGGAAAATGGATTAACAGGATAGTGCACACAAACACTTGTATGCTTTTCTTTATTCTGGTTAACACAAAGATAGATATCATGAAGAATGCAATGGGGCACCATTGATGATTCTCAACTATGTTATGAATAATATGATGCACCATTTTACTTTATGCAATATGTGGGTAAAATGGCCATACATGGGTTTTCTCATTCAATGCAATGTATCTATACATTGGATCTATCTATATTAATGTGTTCTTGGAGCAATTAAAATGAAAA
Source organism: Pseudorasbora parva (assembly GCF_024679245.1). Taxonomy (NCBI): domain Eukaryota; kingdom Metazoa; phylum Chordata; class Actinopteri; order Cypriniformes; family Gobionidae; genus Pseudorasbora; species Pseudorasbora parva. Next base: position 46,055,183 of record NC_090176.1, read on the forward strand.
AAAGTGTAATAATTGGCAACAATTATTTTTTGCAATAATTTTCATAATAATATTGAATATTTTATAGAAACATTGATATGTAATTTATTCACTTGTTGCATCTCCCAAAATGCCTGATAAACATAATTTAAGTCCTGGTATGAAACCAATGCCATTTCCAACAGAAAGTCACATTTTGATTAGAAACCTCATAACATTTTCCTGAGATGTTGATGCATAAATGATTTGAAAATGAGTCTGATTTAAATGATAATTACAAAATATCAGCGTATTTTGATAAAAGTGCTAAATTTGTCTGTCGATTTTAGTCCTTTTTAAAGACTACGGAGTAGCTGTTGTCCTGGTGGGACCTCAAAACAAATGGTATCTCTAAAAAGCCCTGAATGTGCTCTTTACAGAACATCCAGACATGGTCACAGAGAAATTCACTAAAATATAATGTCCTCGTACAAGGACAGTGGTACCGAGGAGAATACTATGAAAGTCGATGGTGCCAATATCTTCAATAGGCAATATCTTCCTTTGCGTTCAGCAGAACAAAGAAATGTATACAGGTTTAGAACAACTAGATGACAGAACATTAATTTTTGGGTGAACTATGCCCATTACCGTTTAATCTAATTAAAATAGCTATTTTATTTGCTAACACCAAACACAGCCCAGCAGTTTTAATAAAGAGCTTTGGTTTCATGTAAAACATGTTGCCTTTTTGATTTACCAAAGTATGGCTCGTTGGGGCAGCCCTTCAGCCTCACGCCCTTCGGACTCGTCTCAATCAGGAAATGTCTCACTAACTCATTAGTGACGTCTCCAGCTGCAATAATGAAGAATAAGAAATAACATTTGCAGTTGTCTGTCTTGTACTTTGTCATTATACAAAATTATTTGACAACAGAATGTTACAACTGACCAATCAGAATCAAGTATTTCAGAAATCTGTGTAATAAAAATGAGTAAAGGAATGAGTAGGTATCAGTTAGGTTAAAGGTGTACTATGCCAGATGTGGTTTTCTCATCACAGCCGGTGGAAAATAGGACTCGGGCAGAAATCACGTTCATGCATGCGGTTATTAACGTTACTGTAGTCTAAAGTAGAGCAGGACCGAGTGTTATGGACCTGATCACAGCTGCTGGAGCGATTGTTAAACAAATACCCGCCTCGCGAATACCGGGACTTTTATTATGACGGGACGGGACACAGTCGCCGGGCGCCTGCACAGATCCGCTCTTCCGGTTATGATTTTGAGGTAAAGTAGCTCTGTTTATCATATTAGATACATTTAAGTGTGTTCAAAACGATGTTATGACGTTACTCCGTGCGTTAACTTGTTCACACTGCTAAGAGTAAAGCGCTCCTGGTAGCGCAGATATGACGCAATTGACAGGCGACTCCCTCAAATGCAATGCTGAAACATCCCTGTCCTTAGTTAAAATATAGCAATTTTCTCACAATTTACAAATAGTTGGAAACATCTGGGATATTGTAGGTACTCAACTGAACAAAATATATAACACTGGCCTAGTGGTTTTTGGATATTTTACTGCAAAAATACTACATAGTGCACCTTTAACCACCAACTTTTTTTTCATCATGAAACTGTGTGTGTGTGTGTGATGAGGACACAACAGGATTAAGAATGATCCAGGAGGGGTCAGATCTCCTGTCTGGAGTGCATTTGGCAAATGATTATCTGCATTAGCCACATGCCTGGAGGAGGCACATGAAATACCTTTCTTTGTAGGCTGCATTGTTGGAGGTGGTGAGGCAACTTTCATGGCCAAGCCGTAGGCCCCTCTGAATGAATGACTGTCCCGAATGACAAAGGCTCCAGGCTCTTGATCCTTCAGCATGTTGATCGCTAAAGAAAGGGAGGAGATGATTTATTTGTACCACACCAATTACTGATTTGTTTATAACTAAGATGGGAGGAAACACCAATTTCTGATTAATGACCCTTTAAAATTAGGTTTTTAACCGAAACTTTGAATCTGCTAAAAAAAAAAAAAAAAAAAATCATCAACAGGGTCCAAAGACATGACATCCCAGGTGCAGGTTAGTGTGTGAAAATCCCAATAATAACCAGAAAATATGAAGATTCTGCCCATAGCACTGGTCATGTAACTATAATAAAGCCTTATTTTTCAGATAGCAGAATCTGCTAATTCAGAATATTCGTTTTTTTATAAAAAACCTGTATTAATAATAGCTATTGTAATAATACAATATAATTGCAATACTGTATTAACATTAGCAGTCCATAAACAGTTACAGAGGCTCTTAAATAATTAAATTCATAGATTTACTATTGATTTATGACAGGACTAATATTTTTTAAATATAAGACTTCACCAGAAGCCACCCCCGAATCAAACAACCCCCCATTTTTATTCACAAGTTGGTGGGGATGTGAAGGTGAAGTCTATAATATGTTAACAAATTGCAGCAATGTCCACCGCAGTTTAACATACAAAGATAGCAGGAGCGCAAAGGAAAAAAAAACCTTGTTAATAAGGAGGTTTATTCTTTATTGTTAAGATAAGTTAATGAAGCAACAGATGCAGATGTTCGCTGGCTTTAAGCACATATGTCGAATGGCGTATGATGTCACTGCATGTGCTTGTGTTTAGAGAGGTCTCCAACGCAGATGATCTAATCCAATAAGAGCACAGAGGAGAACCAGATGTGGAGACCAACAGCGATTGACCTCATATAGGGTGGCGTGAGACATATTTTACTGTTTATGGGAGTTATGAGCCTCCATTTAGGGTCTAAATATAGATAAATTAACCCTGGAGCACACATATACTGCGTCCTTACCTTGGTCTCTGGAGATATCTGGTTTATACCAGAATTTGGACGTGTCCTGGACGAACTTCACGTTCAGCCTAGTCTCTGGACTTCCATCTGGGGAATGAAATATGCACTTTATTTAGCAGTCCATCAGCTGTTAATAGATATTAGTTTAGTATGCCTAATCTAATGAGTGCACTACTCTTTCAAAACTACACTAACTCACACACACGCCTGTTTAAAATTAATCAGTGTCTTAGTAAATTATTGACAGAAACACCTACAACAAGCACACATTTTGTACAGCCCAGAAACACAGATATTGTAACACTTCGTTTTAGGAACCAAACCAAAGACTGCAACACCACAATATTAAAACAATAAGGCTGAACGTATATGTTAATAAAGTCACAGCTAAAGGGTAATACAGAGCCTCAAATCTATTACTTCTCTGAGAAAATGGTTGGTACATATTGGTATTAAAAATATTAAGGACAAATACTGACATAGGCTACTCATTCAACCATTGCTATGGCTATCAAACCATTGTGTTACAATTAGCAAGTTAGCATTTACTGAATTAGGTAGATAAAGCTAGCCAAGCCTCCACTACTAAAAATATTTAAGTTGAGATTACATGATATTTTAAGAGTAATTAAAATGTATGTATGAGTACAAAAACACATTTGATGTAACTGATCACCTTTTATTTTTGCCAAATTATTTGGGGTTACAGTATGTGTTCAAATTACTTACATTAGTATGACTTGTCTAATAAACATACATTTACTATTTTTATTTTGAGGAACACTTTAACATCTGAATGTTTCATATTTGTATATGGTCCATGTATTACAATATGCAACCATTTAATAGTTTGGGGTACATTTTAAAATGTAATACATTTCTGTAAAGGCAAAGCTGAATTTTCAGCATCATTACTCCAGTCTTCAGTGTCACATGATCCTTCAGAAATCATTCTAATATGTTGATTTGCTGCTAAATGAAGAAACATTTCTGATGATTATCATGTTGAAAATAGTTTTGCCACTTCATATTCTTTTGTGGAACCTGATTTCTACTTAATTTCTTGCATTCAAATGGCAATGCAACCTGCTTGCATTATTAACTGAACTGTAATTTTAAGGCCTGATTTCATAGATTTCTAGTGGAGTTTATCTTCATAGAGTCTTACCGCACATGTTGAGTTTGGAGAAATCAGGGAGCGTGTTGAAGAAATGAACGCTCGGAGTGCTGCCGCCACTGGAGACCGGTGAGGACATCTTCCCGTTTAGCGTTCCATAGGACAGTCCGCCATTGGAGCGATCACTGCTGGACATGCGTCTCTTCTCGGGGAGCTGAGGTTGAAGGGCAGGGCTGCCCTGTCTGAATCCCCCACCCTCTATGAATCCAGCTGGAGAGACTGGGAAAGAAGGCGTGGATGGCGGCTGGTATCCAGAAGAGCTGCTCTGGCGCGACAGGGCTCCGTGCCGCTCGTCTGGAGTGGTGTAGCCACTGTACATCGGGTGCCTGTCCAAACTGGGGCTACCCTGTGTTATGGATGGGTAGTGTCCCAGAATGGGACTGCCCTGACTGGGATGTGTAAGTGACGATTGCCTGCTCAGGACGGGGCTGCCCTGGTTGGGCTGGTTAACGGACGGTTGTCTACTCAACACCGGGCTGCTTTGGTTAGGCAGAATGATTGGCTGATTGAGGGACGCCTGTCGGTTGAGGACCGGGCTGCTCTGGACAGCTTGTCCCATAGGCTGCCTGCTGAGAATCGGACTACTCTGAGTCCCGTGGGTGACGGGATACTGTCTGGACAGCATCGGGCTGCTCTGTGTTCCCTGGGACACCATGGCATGTCTTCCTTGCATGGGACTACCAGCCATTCCAGGCAGATGACCGTTGGCCGGTTGTTGGCCCAGAACGGGGCCGTCCTGATTGGCAAATCTGTGCTGAAGGTTGGGAGCAGACATTATGTCGGGCAGGACAGTGTGGTGCCTTGTACCAGGGATACTGCTGAGTGGCTGGATGGTTGTGATGTTATTTTGCATGACCGCTGGCAGAGAGGGGCTGATATCGGGGGTGATGTTGCTACCCAACATGCTGGGTGTGGGTGTTTGGTATGTTCTTTCAGAGGGCTGGGAGTGAAGGATGGAGTCTACAGCAGCCTGGGACAGAGAATTCATTCCCACCCCACTATCGGCCAATGTGCTTTCACTAAAAGACCACAAAATAAGAGAACTTGAATTATTATAAAATATGCACTATTAAGGCCCCCTTTACACCTGACATTAACTGTGTAAAGCCTGACATATGAAATTATATTCTATTTTTTTAAAACAGAAGTTTATTTAATCTTTTTAACAAAAATAAAAACAAGGTTTACATGTATTTTTTTTGTTGAGCATCATCAAGGCTTTCATGGCTCATATGATATATTGAGAACATGAAACTCACACTTGAGTAGGAAAATAAACACCTTCATTTAACTGAGACCAAAACTGATTAAAATATGCAATTTGGTGGTGTTGCTGATACTTACACGGTCAATAGTAAGATTCAATTCTGATAGCTTAATAATTCATGATTATTATTTTTTTTATAACTGTATAACAGACTATGTACGTAAAATGCATATAAATATAAAAAATATCTCTCAGTTATATGCAAGTAAGATGATTTTTATAAGATTTTGAAATTAATAAATTCTGGTAGCATACAGACACCAGATAAGCGGCAAAGTTGACCAAATTCACACTATCTGGATATCCCAGTATGAAACAAGTGCTAATAACTAAAGCTAAATTTAAATTAAATTTATATATAAAACATCCCTTAATCCTTCCCAATACTATGGGTGACCCCTAACAGTCGAAGATTCGATGCATCGATATGCAGGACCGGTTTCGACCACCGATCTCAGGGTCGAATCTTCGCAGGTGTTATGAAACGAGGATCATACCATTTTGGCAATATGGGGGTGCTCAATATTAGTGTTATAAAGACGTGTCACGGCGCTGAGTGATCGCCCCTTTAAGGGCGCTGAGCTTTGCACTGGACGCGGCGCGCCTTTAAAATTCGAACACATATACACCGACGGCGGCATTGGACGCCTGTCCGCGGCGATTAAATGTATATTTCCCTCAAATCATGAATGTACATACTGATTTCACCCTGTGCTACAAGATATACTCATCGTGCAGCTCTTCTGTCAGAAGTCGATTCAAAATTGAGCTCGCGCGTATACAATGTTCACGTCAGCCTGGAGGGAGATAATGTTACCTGAGACACGGCGCTGAGCTTCAGTCCGGTGTGCCACCCCCTTTAGGCACCATCGGCTTAAGAACCTGCATATAAACGCACTCTTTTCCTCTCTAGGCAGGAATTTTTTTTAGGTTTATTTATCAAAATGTTCTTTTATATATTTGTGTGATGTTCTGTGTTTCGATCGCGGCTTTTAAATGTTATGAGAGAACGGTTAATTTACGAATGTAGTGTAGCCTAGTTTTGATCACTTTATTAAAAGTGGTGGCTGTGTGCCGTGTGTAAAGTAAAATAAAAATAGTCTTAGCCTCCTACTGACTAGTGTCCTGCCCTTCCCAACCCGTTTATACCGTTTTTTTTTTTTTCAGTCTATGGTTTACACACACACATATGATTCGACTTGTGGTCGACCTTAGAGAGATTCGAAAATTCTGATTCGAATGTGTAAATCCTTAGTCGGGGACACCCCTACCCAATACCTAAACTTAAATGCTACAAAAACTACCTTACTATTAATAAGCACTAAATTAGGAGTTTAGAGGCAAAAGTCATTGTCAATAGTGAATATGTGTTTCCCATACTAAAGTACAACCGAAATATTTCAATAAAACAAAAACAATAACTTTCAAAAGCTTGTAACAAAACAGCCGGGAGGTGGTCACTTACACTGCATCTGGGCTCTGAATGGGGCTGCTGGAGGAAAGAGGAGCGTTGTAGGCATGAGAAGACCCGACAGGACGAGCTAAGCTGTCACTGTCATATGTTGGAGACACGGGCGATGCTGGGGGCCCACCTGTCACTGTTGCGGCTTTGGCCACAGACTCCACATAGCTACGAGGCTCTGGCAAAGAGATGGGGGAAAATACATGTGAGCACGAAAGTTTACAAGAGTCAAAACAGATGGATCAGTGTGTCCAAAACATGACCTGATGATTTTAGTTGCTTTAAATGACCACTGATGGAACTGAGTAGACATTATATATATATATATATATATATATATATATATATATATATATATATATATATATATATATATATATATATATATATATATATATATATATACTTATTATTATTATCAATTTTTTTTTAGCTTAAACTCATTGAAAGTCTTTGGGATGTGCTGGAGGAGACTTTACAGAGTGCTGGACTCTTGCATTTGTCAATATAAGATCTTGACCAAAAACTGATTCACCTTTTGATGAAAATAAATGTTGTGATGTTTTTTTCATCAAGATGTGGGTCAATTTATGGTCAAGATCTTGAATCATGAAGAAACTTCATTAAAGGGTTGGGTCACCCAAAAATGAAATTGATGTCATTAATGACTCACCCTAATGTCGTTCCACACCCGTTAAGACCTCCGTTCATCTTCAGAACACAGTTTAAGATATTTTATATTTTAGTACCAGAGCATATGCAGTCTATGCACACTTTACTGTCCATGTCCAGAAAGGGAATAAAAACATCGACGTTTGGCGGTTTGATGCGATCCAAACTGCTGAAATCACGTGACATTGGCGACCCGAATCATTGATCGATTCACACCTTTTGAATCATTTTGGAGGAACGCAGAAGTGAAGACAATGCTGAATAAAATCATAGTTTTTGATATTTTTGGACCAAAATGTATTTTCGATGCTTCAAGAGATTCTAATGAACTAACTGATGTCACATATGGACTACTTTGATGATGTTTTTATTCCCTTTCTGGACATGGACAGTAAAGTGTGCATAGACTGCATATGCTCTGGGACTAAAATATCTTAAACTGTGTTCTGAAGATGAACAGAGGTCTTAACAGGTGTGGAACGACATTAGGGTGAGTCATTAATGACATCAATTTCATTTTTGGGTGAACTAACCCTTTAAAGTGAATCATGGTTTATGTTGCTTAACGAACATGATAAGGTGAGTTGAGAGAGATGAGTGACTAGAGACGACCAACCAGAAGGTGAAGTGGTTTGTAACACTGCACTTCTAAATCTGGTTCATTCTTACCTTCCTCATCCTCACTCTCTGTTTCCCAGATGGCAGAAGAATAAAATCATAAGACAGAAATTGTAGTAGTTCAAAGAGACATGGAGAGTAGAATAATAATTGTCAATATAGACGTGAACAGATAAGTGTAGAAAATGGTTATTTTAACACCTTGTAATTATTAATTGACTGTAATGCCATTCCAAACCCAAATTAACTTCTTCCATAAACACAAAAGCACAATCTTTGTTTGTTTTCCATATAAGGAAAGTGGTGAATGGTGAATTTCTTAAAAAAAACAAAAACAAAGGACAAAAAATCGGTTGCAAATACACTTTCATATGTGGGTCAATTATTACTTTTAAGAAAACAAAAAGTAGTACAAGTATTACTTTGTGTAGTACAACCAAAGAAAACAATGTAATCTTCATTCACATTTTTCCTGCTCCAAATATCAGCAGGCCCTAGTGCAGATTAAAATACCCAAAGTCACAGCCCTTATCATCAATAAGCACATGACATCATTTAACCTAACTATAGTAAGACACAGCGGCCCCTGTGACACATCATCTCGTAATAATGTTAGTGTGTGTACCGTATGTATGGCTCTTGTTTTAGCAGGTCTCAAATTAACTCCCTCAGGAACGAGTTAAAATCAGCCCTGTATGAAAACGTGTTCCAAACTAAAGAGTCTGCAACTCCCCATAGGATCCTGTTACCTCTGAGTCTACAAAAACTACATAGCCTCTGAGGATGAATCTCACCAAACCTGCCGAGACAAGAGCGGGTCATATATCACCCCCAAAATCAAAGGAAAGGGATAAGAAATGATAAAGAAAAAAAAATGTGGACATGTTTTCATGAGGTTCGCCCCTGAAGACATGATAAATTATTGCTTTGAATTGAAAGAAACAATACATCAAATTATATTTTAGATGTCAGTTTGCTGAGCTTGCTAATATCAAGATTAAAAATCATCATACCCTTCAAAAATCTTAAAAAGGGGCTCTGTTCCCAAAATAGCTCTTTCTGTCTGCTGCCTACATAGGGAGCTACCTTCAAAGGCAACATCCTAACTGAAAGGGAACCGATTTGTAGCTCTCAACTTTTGGTAGCAACTCTGAAATCCAGAGAATTATTTGATTTATTATTTTTAACTGAGTTTGGTGTTAACGTAAGCTAAGCTTACAGCATGATATTCTAGTAAGAATAAAATTGCATACTCAAACTTTTAAATATTGGGTAAAAGTCGATTAGACTGCGCCAATGCTTTTATTCCACAAGAATGCAAAAAGTGACAGTAAAGAGATTTATAATGCTATCGGTTTCTATTTCAAATAAATGTAGTTCTTTTGAATTTAATATTCATCAATCATGTGACACTGAAGACAGATGCTGAAAATTCAGCTCTGCATCACAGGAATAAATTGCATTTTAAAATATATTACAAAAGAAATGTATTATTTATTATTTTAAATTCGAATTATATTTCACAGTATTGCTGTTTACTGTATTTTTGCAAATAAATGCATAATAATAATAATAATATAATAATAAAGCTTTAGAATTTGGCCAAGAAGAAAAAAGTAAAAGGGTTAATTATCTGACCCTTAATGCCTATGATGCCTTAAAGGGATAGTTCAACCAAAAATATAAATGTGATGTTTATCTGCTTACCCCCAGGGCATCAGAGATGTAGGTGTGTTTGTTTCTTCAGTAGAACACAAATTAAGATTTTAAACCGTTGCTCATATAATGCATGTCAATAGGGTCTAATTCCTACTGAAGAAACAAACACACCTACAGTCTTGGATGCTCTGGGGGTAAGCAGATAAAAATCACATTTTCATTTTTGGGTGAACTATCCCTTTAAAATACTGCCTATAGGTAGGCAGCTTACACACATACACACAAGTTTACAGAGCACAGTAAAATGATCCCAATATAACTGCATATGAAAATAAAACACCAATCCATTTAAAGATATGCATGAGCTCACTGCTCAAGAGACGAGAAGAGGTGAAGGGGAAACACTTGAGAGAGAGAAATGAAAGGATATTTTGATATATGGCCCTCAAGATGTCTCTGAGCTCCCTTTATGGAGCACGTCTTGGACGCGTGTCTACATGTGCATTTCTGTATGTGTGTTCAGTCTCACCTGAGCCCGTCTGGTGGAGCAGTATGTCAGCAGGATTGTGGGGCTTCAGGCCCAGGAAGGACAAAGGCGTTTTAGCCAATCCTGGAGGAGATCGACCTAAAGCGACACAGATCACAGAAAGAACTTTATTATTCAGAGCTTTGTCAACTAAAGCCTTCAGCACAAAACATACTCTATAAGCAAGTACATCCATGCAAATGATTACAGCTTGGCACGCTTGAGTTCACGTATGCACTCAGATTAGGGTTTTAATAATCAAAATAATCAGAAGTAATTCTGTTGTGCTTCATTAACCTGTTGAAACATTGCCATTTTCAATGTTTTTGAAAGAAGTTAAACTCATCAAGCCTGTATTTGATCAAAAATATAGAAAAAAACAGAAATTTTGTGACATATTACATTTTAAAATATTTTTTTTAATATACTTATAAATATAAAGTATATTTTAATATACTTTAACATATAATTTATTCCTGTGATCAAAGCTGAATTTTCAGGATCATTCCTCCAGTCTTCAGTGTCACATGATCCTTCAGAAATCAATCTAATAGGAAGATGAATCATCTGTGTTGGGAACACTTGTGCTGCTTGATAGATACACTGTAAAAAAAAAAAAATGTCTTCAATTGAAAATTTTCTAGTGACTGATCACATTAAATTTTTCAATTGGCCAAATTGAAATTCTGTGAATTTTTTTATATATATATAGAAAAAAAAAAATATTTCTGTATTTTTGACAAATAAATGCAAGGTTGATGAACATAAGAGACTTCTTTCAAAAATATAAAAAATAGTAATGTAATGTATATATTATATAATTGTTTTTCATTATCCTATTTCCAAATTCCATTGGAATTTGTTCACACATGGAATAGCATATGATTTTTTTATGTTGACTTTGTTATATGGGTTCCTTGCCACTGTCGCCTTTGACTTGGCTTGCTCAGTTGGGGACACTAAAAATATGATTAAAGTTATTCAACTTATTATACAAATAAAATGTATGAATTAGGTCTTATTTAATTCTATAAACTATAATACTGATCTGCCAACATTGTTGCTATATGATAAATTAAAATAAGCTGATAACATCACTGTTTTCCCCAGTACGACTGTACAGCCAAATCTAATTTTGTCGCAATATTATCCTGTTTGACACTGTGAAGCTGCTTTGACACAATCGTGATTGTAAAAGCGCTATATAAATAAAGTTGATTGATTGATTGATTATATAAATCATGACATGACTAAATGTGTTATTTATAATTAATTGTACTAAATTAAAGCCCTAGTTCTGAAATGTGTCAGACAGCAATTCACAATGCATTATGTAATGTTGAAAGGTGCGCTATATCAGTCTTGCTAAGTTTTTAACTAGCTACTTGAATAACCCAACACACATCTGGTTAATGGCACTGACATTTGAAGGTAACTCTATCACCCTCTCGAGTACCGAGGTGCCAAGCCTTCCCATCTCCATTTGCGTACTTGCACAAAGTATGTTTCTGGTCCTTAGACCTAACAATACAGATCTGTGTGTACCACTTTCATCTTCAGTGCTTATCAAAGAGACCAACTTCCAGATCAAGAGCCTTTGAGAGACTGCCGTGGTACACACTGAGCTTTTAAAGACAGCAGACTGAGGTGGCTATTTCAGTATGTGACATGGCTGGGGAATGAGCTAATGTCTCATGCTCTGTGGCAAGGCCGTGCAAGCGCCTCTTTAAAAGAGTTAACGATGTGATTAACACTCGCTGTAACGATGCCCAGTCGAAAGAACGAAAACAAGACAGATCATGCAGACAGAATACACCTCAGCTGAAAAGATCTCCAAAACGTCACATTGAAAACATTCAAGACCTCGCTACACAATGAATGAACAACAGGACAAGTGACTCAACGAATAAACAGAGGTGCCCAGCAAAACAAGAGTGGTGCGAACACACACATGATGAAAATAAATGGTGATGTGGCAACAGAGCTGTGGAAAGCAGCACACTTTTTTTGTTCAGAAAATGTGTCTTAAGGCATAAAAATGTATTTAAAAAAAATCTTTGTATACTCAAGTTTGTGTATTGTTGCATTCCGAAATGTCAGAGCAGAATGCATAACACAATACACACTGCACACCAAATATGATGCTTTGAGTGGAAAAAGTGCCAAAGTTTCTTACTTGTTTTGCTGCAATAGTTGATTGACAGGTGAGCAGGCAGTCCTCTGAGGCTACGTTCAGACTGCAGGTAAATGTGGGCCAAATCTGATTTCTTTTGCTCATATGTGGTCTGTTTTTCTCATGAAAGTGTGAACAGCACAAACCACATAGAATCGGATATTTTCAATTCTCATTTGTCACTTCCGTATGTGGTCCTAAATCCGATTCATCTGACTTTTATGTTACTCTAGATCAGGGCAGGATTATACAGTGGGCATTATGGGTACAGGGCCCAAGCGAGAGTGTCTATTTACATGAAGGGTCTATTTACACTAAATAATAGTAAACCAGCCTTGTAGGCAAAGGGAACAAGACGCATATCATCTGCAGTGGTGTAGGCCGTAGAGGGTGGTGCCTGAAAGCTAAACTCGCTCTTCTCCCTTTTCCCATCAGACAAGCATTTATTTTTCTTTAAAATTTAAGAAAATATTTAAACTATATATAAAGTATAAACGAAGTGCCCTTAAGTGATAAAGTGGCTTTATTGTTCCAATAAGATGGAATCCATTTAATAATATTAAGAAATATAGTCATTTACACTCTCATGTTCATGCTATTACTGCATCCTGTTAATGTACAATACTGAAGAGCAAATAGTATCTGCCACTATTTATAAGTAAATAGCCCCCTAACATCTATTTGCACTTATTATGTTGCAACTTCTACTTTTATATAGAGTAAAGAGAATATATCGCTATTTTCAGTTTGCTGTATGACGTCTTTTTATCGTTCTTTTGCACATGGGGTGTGGGTCAGTTCAGAACGATGATCTGTTCACACTAGAGTCTGATATTGACCACGTTTAAAACAACAATGTGAACAGCTGTACGGGTTTGAGCACTAAGGCTTGCAGTGTGAACGTAGCCTGATTGTGGTCTGAGTGATCAAATCACAATGTTTTGGACTCCTGTATTTAAAAAATGACCACTTCAGATTACAGTGTGATGTGTTTGTGTGCGTTCTTCAGGGCTGCTCTCCACGTGCATTCTGGGTAAGGCATTCTGCGATCTGGCAGAGCCAAGTTGACATCGCTGACACACATGCATCCTCCACTTACCAAAGAATCCAAATCAATTCTTTGTTTGGCAGAATAAGTGCCTCAGCACTGGACACAAGGAGAAGGGGAGGGGGGTTGTATAGAGAAGCGTTTCCAGCCTCTCATTCTCTGCAGGAGGAAGGAGCCACAGAGACGTACTACCAGAAAGTAGCTATTGCATGTGAGTGTCTGTCAATCTCTGAACAGAAAACGAGCCCCTATGGGTCACCTGCTCCCCAGGAATCCAGCACAAGCACTTAAGAAAGTTTTACACATAACAGATCTTCTGAATGGACCTCCTGACAGTATACTGAGTTTTGATGGTTCAATATATCTTGACCTTTATGTATCAGAGTGTCTATTTACACCTTGGCAGAGGCTATTTACACTAACTCCGCACACTGACGTCTGGTTGGGCCAGATAAAACGACAGAAGATGCTTGATTGTCATCAGTAAGAATAGTGTAGGTGTACAGAGCATGGCAGAAAGTTTTGACAAATCGACCAGAGTTCAAAGCCAACTCTTTCTACTCCCCTTTCTATCACATATCAGATCAGAAAGGCATTTATTTTCAATAAATATAAATGAAGAAATTATTTGAAAAGTGTAAATAAAGGTTCTAATATGTGCTTAATAATAAAGTGTTTATCAGTTAGCGTTAGCAGAACTTTATTGTTCCAATAAGGTGGCATCCATTTAATAATTTTAATAAAAATAATCTTTTATACACTAATTGCATACAGTTTAATGTACAACAACACTGAGGTGCAGATAGTATCTCTCACTATTTATTAGACTGAATAGCATCTAACTACTATTTACACTATTTACCAGGGTAAATCGAATCTATCACTATTGTAATTTACTTAGTGTAAACAGCAGATCGCTAAGAAAATGCTGCTATTTTCACTAAGTCTAAATATAATCCATTGCTCTTCAGACTTTGCCACTGCCTTTGTGTATTTGCTCTAAAATGACCTAACATTTTACTTTTTAATAATGTTGATAACAGTTAAGTCAATGCTGGCAAATACATTAAAATAATAAATTCAAAAATGCAGTCTATTTTATCTAATTAATCAAACATGCCATGTATTTTGACAACAAAAAATATACATGAAAAATGCTGTGCAGACATGACAAACCAATCGTTGAATCTGAGTTATGATCCTATTAACTGAATCATTTCAAATTGTCTGAAGTTTGAAAAGATGGACCTAAATGAATCAAACTTATTTCTATTTACTTTTTCTATTAAGTTAAAATTATTTAAAAATATATTATAAACAGCAATATTTAGCAACAAATATTTTAACTAAAACATTTAACACACAATCATGCAATTGGGAGAGTTCCATGAACATTTTGAATGATAATACAATGAATCGGTGAGTTTGAAAATGACTGAACTGACTCATGGAAATAAATAGAACATTCTCATAATTAAACGTTTCGACAAAGATTGATTACAAAAACTAGTCTAGTCTAATAAAATCGAATAAGTTTCGTCTTTTGAAACTTCGAATAAGTTTTGTCTTTTGAAACTATTGCCATATAAACCTCACAAAATATATCATGAATATTGAATATATTGCAAAGTCCTAATATTCACTAAATATCTAGGAGGACAAGATTTGATTAATTATGTTTTGTGTTATTATAGCTGAAGCTCTGTTTTGTTCGCTAAAGCCACATCTAGGTGCTCGTGGTAGCAGAACTAGTCTGAAGAGCCCTCTGGGTAAGATGTCAGCTCAAGAGAATGACTTGAATTGGTTTAAAATGAGGTGTCTGGTGAGAAGAAATGCTGTGGAAGTCCAAGGAAAACAGAGCTGCTTAACATTGTGTGCATCTAACCTTGTAAAGAGGCTTCATATTAAACCTGCAGGGACAGTATGCTGGAGGTGAAGATGAAGCAATAGGGTATAAAAACTAAAGCTATCACTGTACTGGAGAAATCCATCTAAACATGAAACCTGAAACGCAAATGTTCATGTTTTTGCATTGAGATACAATGAGTGTGGAGGCTAGAAAAACTGCTGACAAAAGACATTTCTCAGACCCACAGACATTGGGAATTGCTGGGGAGCAAGTGAGAGCGGGGTTTTTCTGATCTGAGCACTTATGCCTGTCTATGAGCCAACACAAAATGTGTGTTATCACTCAAAACGGAGGCCACACATCTTTAGCGTTGAGAACATGTGAATGAACTATAGCATCTGTTAATGATATCTACTGGCTCATGCAAACACCCCGAGGTAGGGTTGGATTTAACTGCTGCCAGACCTCACGTTGGCTTATAGACAGTGTGTTAATGTAATGTTAGCCCAAAAGATTCTTTTACAGAAAGAAGCAAAAACATCCACCACTATTATGATGTACCAATTATGAAACAGTGGCTCTGTTCCAAAACCTAGTGAGCTTTCTTGCCGTCTACCACCTAAATAGGCAGCCTAACCTCATATGAGAGCAATCGGAACCCTCTACATAGGCAGCAAATCTTGGCATCATAAAAATAGCGATCCGCACATTAAACACAATTTGCAATTGGTTTCGATTGAGGTTTTTGTCTTGGCATGTTCTCAAGCTAATGGTGAACCAATATAACAAGAAAAACAAAAATGTTGGGTAACCCAGTTTTTAATCAGAACTATTTTTTTTATCAATACATTCAGTTGCTGATATTTGTAACCAACATTTATCCTGTATTCTCCACCATCTTGGATGGATTATTGGCAGAGTTCATTGCAATGCATCTTTTTTTAGGTGTGGTCACAATAGCGAAATTCTGCTTGCTAAAAAAAAGGTAGATAGCGTAGAGATGAATGAAGCAATGCTCACACATAAGTCATTTTTAAACCAAGCAGAATTTGCGGGCCAAATCTGTGTGGTGAACTTTTTCACCCTCACACGAAATTCACAATTGCGAGGATTCCGATTGGAATTTCGGTATTTCGCCCAGCAATGGTAAATGTGACCACACCTTTAGAATCTGGCCTAAAGAGGGTAATCATGCTGCCTGTGCTCTGGAACAGCATTCGTGTTAGCACCACACCTATGTAGGCAGTTCACTAGGTTTCGAAACACTGCCTGTAAATAAACCGCAAGCGTTACTCTATCCATACGGATGGTAATTTGACTTCTTGCTCTTTTCACAGTATGAATTTTAAATGTTTTCCAGATCATTTTAAAATCAGAATTATCGGATTATGAGAATCAACATTCAGCGATGGCTGTGACCCTTTTAAAGCGTTGACAGAATAAGTGATTTTACAGCTCTATGGCACCCTCCTCCTCCAACAGGGAAACTTACTCAGGTTGAAGTAAGGGGTTTGTGGCGAGACAGGGAAGGCAGGGGTTTGGGGTAGTGCCTCACCACCAACGATCGGAGGGGGGCTGACGGGACCCCCATCCATTTCCTCAAACGCCTCTCTGTAGCTATGCATGTGTCTCTGGAGAAAGAAGGACAGGTGGACACATATCCAAATACACAAACACATATACATCCATGTTTATTTACGAGATTAATAGTAGGGATAATGAATATGATTGACATAATATGTGAATTCAGTTGGTTTACCTCTTTGGGCCGCCCCCCAGGGTTCAGAGCAATCGTATTGGCCAGCTCAGGTGAGATGCAGCGAATGGGGGAGCGGACTGAGCTTCCTCGGGTTGGGCTGTCATCTTGGGAAAAGCCCTCACTGGTAGTCCGGCACCTTCCAGGAACCAAAGATTCATCTGGTGACATTTCACCAAACTGAACTCCTGCCAAAAAAATAAAGAATTCATGACATCCTTTCTAACAGATAACTATTAAGGCCTGCAGAAGAACATTCATCATCCTTGAAATTTAAAAAAAATATCCAAATGTCAAAATACTCCTTGAACAAATCCATGGAAGCCTGCCAATGAGCTCTGAAGAATTAACTCTCTGTCAAAAGCTGCACTGACGTCCAATTCGCACCACATAAAAGCCTGATGGAGCTACAAACAATGTTCTCATTCAAACAGCCTAGATTATAAAAAGCTGAAATATTACAGAAACTGTGGATTTAAAGGGTAGTGTGTACTTCTGGAACAGCCTCAAAGCAACTCTCAAGCCTATTTCATCACGTTCTGTTTGATACAAAGAGATGACGGTGTAAATAATACTGGATTTGTGTAAGTTTTCTCTACTAGAAAAGAAAAAACAACAGAAATGGATAACTGAATTTTGGTAACTGGAAGCAGATGAAATGCATTTAATTCATCCATTTAACTTAACTTTCTATATGACAAACTATTATTGTTGGGCTGTAAAATCGATTAATCACATCTCACATAAAAGTCCATTTTTACATGTATACATATATATGTGCCCCCCCACACTCTAGAACCTTGACCCCCTAAGTTTGATGATCCAAAAACTGTACTTGTAAAAACAACCCACCAGCATGTCCAATACATTTACCAAAAGTAAACAATTTAATTTTAAATTTTAAATGTATTAAAATTAAAATACCCCTCCCCCACCCCTCAAATACTTAGCTACGTCCCTGATTCAAACGTGCAGAGCCGCGGCGTTCGCACAGTCTGTCTCATACACAGCGAGTCTGCTGCGGTGCGGTGGCCCTATAAACCGACTGGAGAGACTGAGCTGCCCCAGAGCCCCTGAAGGTGAAGTGAGTTTCCCCAGGTGTAGTTTAAACACACGTTTAACTTAAAATGTCATTTGTAATGAATGTATTGCGTGCTAAAGACGATTCAGCATCAGCAAAAACAGCGAGTCTACGTTAGCCAAAATCAGCGGTTGTGATTTGTAAGATCACTCTTCCCTTTGATTATCCTAATTTTGATTTTAGTAAAGACAATATAACAATATTAAAATATTGTATCCGTAACTGCCAACTGTCATGCATTCACTGTGAGACACACGCAATTGACACTTTTCACGCTCCCACGCCACACATACATTTTCTCACGCATAGAAAAATCGCAAAGAAAAGAGGACACGGAGACCGACAGACTAGACAGAGGTTACTTATGATATAAAAACAAAATCTCAGCTCTCAGATTTTGTCATTTTTATTATGAAATTTAAACAATAAATGCCGTTGGCGCGTGTAAATGTTACATGACAGATCCCTAACTGCACTTGGACCAATCATCTCTACTAGCTAATAGTAAATAAACACGAATGAACAATGCTGAAAGAAACAGTAGCCTACAAATTACCAAAATGTATATTCCTCATACATAATATCGGCCAATCAATCTAACAAAGGGGTCAATGAAACAACTGGAGAACAATGTCACATAACATTTACCTCAGGAACGCCATTAAATGACCATAATAGGCTATAGCACATTAGTTGGCCAGAAAAAAAAAAAAGAGCTATAGAGCTATACAGCAATGAAACCAGGTTACAACTGGGGAAATAACAAGTACAATAGGATTAAGTAGTCTAAACATAACTGGATGGGATAAATGCACAAAACTGTGCATGTGATAAATCTTTCTGATTTTATATTTGTTAAATAGACTACTTATTAGCTACATAGCCCTACAGTGCAATGTTATACAATGTGGACTGTAATTATACGTTTTAAATTATAATAAAAACTTGAGTATTGTTCACTGTTGTATATTTGTAGTCTACTGCATTTTGGACACAATAATTGTACCTTTTTTATATTTTCATTTAGTTTTTTTTATACTGTTTTGTTTCGTTTGAACACTTGGCTTATTCCTTTGTAGTGTGTAAGGGCATGATAAAACAATAATTAATGTAGTTTAAAAGTGGTTTTGTGTTTGTTTTGTTAAAGCAATTCACATATAGGGATTTCCATGACAGCACCCCCTGCCGGCCTGCCAAGACCTCCTGCCACCCCTTCACCCCCTCATGTAAAATGTTCTAGATCCGCCACTGCATGGGTTGCTGCCTATAGTGTTTCTTTATTAGGGAGAGAACAATAGAAAATGACTAACACGAATTGAAAATATGAACATGAATGATACATGAAAAACCTGCAACTATTTTTCCTTTTTTTAAGCGGAGTCATTTCTAGAGACTTGAATATCATTGCAAACACCCTAGCAACTCCCTAGAAACCACTTGCGAATCAGTGTCAACCATATAGCAACACACACAAAATAATATGCAAGACTTCAGTACTGTGGTGTGCACTAGGCTTAACGATTTTACAACCTACAGATAATGAAAAAGAGGACTCTGTAAAAGCATGTACAGCCACACACAGTTTAAGGCCATTTAACTGGACTCAGTTTGAGACCAAGCAAAGCATTAATACATTCTGGTGGGAGTGAGCGGAATATCATGGAAACCGGGCAACAGGCTGAGCAAAATATTTACTAGCTCCCTGAGCGCGGCCTACGATTGATACATGTGGTCAGACCACAGCTCAGACCATTCGAACCTCACGTGCGCTAGGAAACAACTTAAGAGAGATTGACCACTTCCACTTCTGGACAAGTGGCCACCCTTGTGCTTAAACGTGACGTTAGCCAGACTCTCTGACACTCGGGCTGCGTTTAAACCGCTTCTGGAGTTCTGCCCACAAAACAAGCGATTCAGAACAATAGAGCAGTGATGTCACAAAGGGAGGGTCTTCAAAAGGACGCTCACACTCCATCTGCAATCTATTTGCATGCCTGGATCAGATTCATGCGGTTTCCGCGACAATGTCAAACATGCAGATTCCAAAACTGAATGGTCTGGGAGGCGATGAATCCATGCTTGGATGTGCTGGGATATCATATGGTCTATATCCTCGAGTGTCACTTCAGACTAGCTCGGGAGAGGAAACATGCAGAACAGATGCAGTACGCCAGATCTACAGCTGTGCATGACAAACTGTGCTGTTACCTTAGTGATCACACTGTCCTAATAGATTCAAGCTGCTGTAACAGAGAGGCCAGCATTTAAACCAAACAAATACTATTAGATTCAAAATGTGTAATGCAAGAAGTAATAAACAACAATTTTACCTACCTAATATTTTTAACAAAGCACTATATGTGCTTCTCTTTTTGGCCCTGTATAACATGGTATTAAGATGTGTTTTGGGGGATCAGATCACAAGTGGATGACGCTAAATACAGGTGCAAACAGTGTCGAAAACATTTTGAGTTTGTCAACCACTTCCAGAGGTAGTTGAAAACACATCCAACCGGATGTAAACGTCCATGTGACTGCATGTGTTCAAACAGCCACAAAAGACGCCTACTAAAGCGTTAACATTATGAGTAGAGGTCTAACCAGACGGGATTTAAACTTTGTCAGCTGGAGACACAAGTTTGGTTTGAAGACAAAAAACGTGCCAAGTACAATGTTCTCTCACCATTCCATAAGGGATAATGTGCACCCAGCTGGTTGTTATCGCAGAATAAACCCGACAGAGTGACCACGGAGGGGTATTGTGTCACTCTGAAGGGTTTATTCTGCGATAACAGCCGTCTGGATGTACATTATCCCGCTTATTACACGGCTATTTGTCTCAATTAAATTATACACAAAATATTGTCTTGATTTTAAATATTTTATTAGCCCGTACCCAAAGCTTCTACCAAGAAAATCAGTTCCAAACTGCTTTAAGCCTTTATCTATTGCTGAATATATGTTTTTACCATATATGTTGAAATTAATGCTGAAAGGGTAAGTTCACCCAAAAAATGACAATTAGCCCATTATAGTCATCATAGGTGTATATGACATTCTTCTTTCAGATGAATACAATCAGAGTTATATT
The DNA here is from genome assembly GCF_024679245.1 of Pseudorasbora parva. NCBI lineage: Eukaryota > Metazoa > Chordata > Actinopteri > Cypriniformes > Gobionidae > Pseudorasbora > Pseudorasbora parva. Next base: position 46,076,380 of record NC_090176.1, read on the forward strand.
TAAAAAGTCCTGGCTAATGTTAATCCAAGCAGTAGCTGTAGCCATTTTTTAAGTCCAAAACAAATTTAGCTACCCGTCAAATAAAGTGCTCCACACGGCTCCGATGGGTTAATAGAGGCTTTCTGATTCGAATCAATGCATTGATGCAAGAAAAATATCCATATTTAAAACTTTATAAAGTAAACCCTTGAAGTCCTCTATTGTAACCCCTGGGGTTTACGTTTTTTACAGCAACCACAAGAAGGCGGCAGGCAGTCAATGACAGCATTAGTACTGGTCAAGATAACTCGTAGTACCCGGATGAGCGGTGTGTTATTCATTTTTGGTGGTTGTTTTTATGTGGGAATAACATACCGCTGGAATGCATGATTGACCAATCAGAATCAAGTATTCCACAGAGCCGGGTAATAATGATTTCTAACACACAGTGATCAGTGTGATCTCAGTTATCAGAGCAGAAACGAAAGCTGATGCTTTTCCATTGACTACGGGCACTTTCATATTTAAACTGAACAAGCTTATTGTGTCCATTAGATTAAAGATCTGAAAGATTTAAAAAAAAAAAAAAAAAAAAGGTATTTTAATAACTTCATTCATTGATTTTAAAGCTTATTTGAATGACCTTTATATACGCTATTTATATTCATTTTAACAAAATGCCTATTAATTAATGATTGATTAACTAAAATTATCAATGTGTTTTTGAATAAGGGTATAATAATTACATAAATTATATCTAAATCATTCAAAATGATTATTATAAATAAGCATTTTTAAAAGTCAGACACATTAGTCTTTAAAACCATTCGCTATGTACACTGTAAAAAATTATTTAGAAAAAAAGTTACCTGGTTGCCTTAAAATTGAGTTCATTGAAATTAAAATTTTGAGTTAATACAATGAACATTTTTTGAGATTCGACAACCTTTATTAAAATATTATTAAAATATTTTGTAAGCATATTGGGTAATTGTGTGTGTTTTATTTCTAATGACGCAGTGAAACATGCCAAATAGTGCTATTTTTATGATTTATCAATTTTTTTATATGGTTCAGATACAATAATATTTTGAGTTTCTATTTATTATACAAATTTCCTTCATTGTATCAACTCAAATTTTTAATTTCAATAAACTCAACATTTTAAGGCAACCAGGTTACTTACTTTTTTAAGTTAAACCAACAAAAACCAACAATTTTTTTTTACAGTGTAGTAACCTTTAATTTGGAGTAGAAACAGGGCTAGTGACTTTATTGCATCAGATGTGATTGGTTTCATTTCAGTTTGAGTTCTCTTCTCCGGAACATAACCTGCCCTGGAGCAGTTTAGCCATGGAGTGTAAGTTACTATGGAGATGAACACTGCTAAAAGCCAAACAACTTTAATAGTACCTAAAACCCAGGACTGGCACAAACTAAGCTTAAACATATATGGCCAGCCAGCTAAACCGACTTCATGGTACAGGGCCCTGTGTATGTGTCTCCCTCATCTACTTGTGATCCGATCAGACAAAAAAAAAAAAAAAACACGTATATAAATACCAGGTGTAAACAGAGCCTCTCTCTCCATAGTGTCGTTTGTGCCATTGTTATATCTGTATTGAATTGGATCAGACTCAGCAGAGGTCCAAAACAAACATTCATCCTGGAACCTGGCTACCATACACAGCCTGCATGGGCCCTAGAACAGCACTGAAGACATTCAGTGTACGAGACGTTTACTCCCCAGTGGCAGATAAGGATGGTATAATGCTCTCCAGACTAGGGAGGATTTATTACCCTTTGTCCTTCATCTAAATGCTAAAACAGAGGTAAAGGAGAGTCCTTGAATGAAGCCAGTGTCTGTTCGCCTTGGTATTGTTCCCCAGGTCTGGCAGACTGGATCTTGTGACATGGGCTCAGTTGATCCAGACAGACTGCCCTTTGTCCTGCTACAGTGTAACTTTAACTCGACACATATTATAAATGCAATTTGTTTGTAGAGGTCACCCGGCACAAAGGAGTGAACTAAAGCTTTTACTTCTGTTAACTGTTATTCCACCCAAACAAGGTGAAAATCCCAGCACAGGTTAGTGGTTAAGGAAGAGGGAGTAAGGAGAAAAATAAAAACATTTTTTTTTTTTTTTTTAAATAGGACTTAATTCTTTCTAATAACCATTACTTCCTACAGTTTATTCCTTTGGTAGATAGTTCATTCTGAAAATCAAAAGTGTCAGGAGTCATTATTTATCCACACTCGGGTCCAAGCCTGTTTTGTCTTTGAGTGAGACAATTTATATGATTTTTTTTTTTTTTTTTTACTTTTTTTGTTGATAAAACCAGGAAAGATTAAGTAAATTGTATTTCGTTATCAAAATGTCTGGTTTTCCACAAAAAAGTCATACATTTTCAGAGTTTTCATTCATTTAACTATGCCTTTACATTTACTTTACACTTATTTTATATTATTTTATTGTTTTTTTTTAAAATTTAATTTATCCACTTAGAATTTAGTTGTATTTAATTAAATATTAATATTGCAAATAACGTAAACAAGTGCAACACTAATACATTTTTTTTATCAAAATACTTTAAAATATAATTAGAAAATAAAATAATTAATAAAATACAATATAATATAATAAATAAAAAAAATACTGCAGTTTTATAAAAGCAAGTACTCTCAACCTGCATCTCAATGTGTATACTATCCATCCTAAATAGCATAATAGTTCCATTTATAATATTCAGTGCATTGGGATGAAGTAAAGAGAAGGCGGGAAAAGATAGGGGGCGAAAGTGAGTGAGAACCGAGAACCAGCACACAACCACACAACATGCACAGGTGTTATGAGTTAATGTCAGTGGGAGGCAGAGTGCATCAGAGGACCAACCACTGAAGGAGAAAGAGCGGCGGCGGTGGCCGTGCTCAGCAATACTCTGTCTTTCTCTGATGCCTCGGATACGAGCAGCATACTCTGAACACCACCGGGAAGATGAGGAGGAATGACGGACCAAGTCAGGAAGTAAAGGAAGAAGGTGAAGAGGAGGAAGGGAAGGCGGAGGTGATGATGGGATGTGTGTTCCACAAACAGGATAAACATAAAAGGGTGGAGAAAGGAGGGAAGAAAACATTAGCACATGTCACGCTAGTATTTTGCTTAAATCAAGTATGAGCCATTGGTAGGGAGCTAGGCAATATAGCTAAAAAAAAAAAAATGATGAAAACATTTGCAAATAAATTTATTGCACGGTCCTAACGTGAAGTATATGTTGTATGCCTTAACTTTGCTAAGTAAGATACTAACACTTAATTTGTGGCAGTACATTGTGGATAGTAAATGTGGACAAAGTGTTCCCTAATTCCAGATAGTGTCACGTCTGATAACCAAATCCCAATACTAGAAACTGAGAGCTCTTCAAACAGTGTGGCAAGAGCTAGGACTCAAGGGAAGGTTACAAAGAAAGAGTGCAGCTTCCTCCTCTTGCTGTCCTTCCCATTACAGGAACATTATGCTGAGTCAACAGCTCTTTTAAGCATTCGTCTGCAATAAAACCGAGACATAGCTGACTAGGTTTATCCATGAGAGCCTAATCTAAAATATTTCCTCAGGTTTAATGTTGGTTTCCTGCCGTTCTCAAAGATGGGGATGGTTTAGCTAAAGTAGCGCTTTCTGGCTATGTTTGACAGAGAGAGAAAGCACTTAATCGGACGTAGCTTCTTCTGTCAGCATGCGACCTTCAACACCTGTCTGATGCTTCTTAAACACCCATTTTGAAAGATATTAAAGATGAAAAAGGCACATTCACTGTAAGACCTGTACTGTACAACCACCAGGAGGCAGCAGTGAACCCAGAGCTAATGCATCATCCCTCATCCGAAAAACAATTTGCCAGAAATTTAGGATTAGATGAAATTATATATATTTTGGGTTTATGATGTTTTTGGTTGTAAGATCCATCAGCAGAATGTGATAGAATAGTAATGCATCTGTAATTTAAACTCAACATTGAAAGAAAAAAATAAACAAGTCATGGTGAATTTGGTATGCGACAAAACAACATTGGTTCAACAAACAACTCTTATCTGCTGGCATTGTTCTAAAAACATCACAAGGGAAAAACCTAGGCTTCCAGGAAAATCGTTTTAAGCTTTCAAGCTGAACAGATAATGTTAACATAAAAAAGTGCACTGCCGTAACAGCCCTCAGTTGTTTGGGCACTTCTCCAGATGTAATGTACAAATGTTCGGTTTTGGTTTGGCACAAAACAGAAATGCGGTCTGATATTGAGGCTTAAGCCAGAAGCACTTTGGACAAAGCTTTCTTTGTGATCTCACGATGCTTATGTCAACGCCAACAAAGAAACTCCACCAAAAAAGGCACCGCCTTGAGTGTAAAAGACAAGCTCAACTCATGCACTCAAGGCAGGCATGGAAATATTTTCCTTTGCTATATTCCCCTTGATAGATTGATTCAATTAGCATATTGTATACATAAAAATATGCAGGAGTAATGGTTCAAAATCTTCGCTGGTTACTGCCCATGGGTTGATCAATGTTACAATACTATTGTACCTTTAAACAAGTGAAATTAGGTATTTTAAAGTTACTCTTACCAGCTACACGGTGGGCTACAAGACCATCCAATTTGTAGTTGGTATCTTCTGAGTCAGACTCTTTGGGCAAAGGGGATGAGGAGGCAGAGTAGCTACACTGGGGCTCAGGGGACTGGGATGTGGTACTTGAAGGGTAAATGTTGAGGGGCTTTAACTGAAGAACTCCAAAGGTGGAGGAAGGCACTGTGGAATGGGACATGGGAGCCTGACTTTCTGCTTCAGAAGGGAATGCAGCATGCTGGGGTATGGCTGTGGGTCTCTGCTGGTTCATGAGGGGTTGTGGAGGCTCTGTGGCTACCTGTTGATATGCCAGAGGGAATCCCGCCAAAGAGGACCCACTACGATCATGAATAGCGGCATCAGCCTGATAGGATGGCCGTGCCTGGGTTTGAGAGAAAGATGGCTGGGTGGTGACTACACCACCTTCTCCAGATGGGGCACTATGGGACTTGGGGACTTGAGTAAGTGCCGGGTCAAGGTCCAGCATCAGCATGTTGAGGGCCTCGATGGACTGTTCAATTTCTTGTTGAGATGCCAAGGGAGGGAACTCCGGAAGGCTGTGGGACTGTAGTACAGGGCTGAAGGTGACCCCATCTGTGACTGGAACCTCAGGAACACCATATTGTTGCCAAACATTCAGCCCCCTCTGCACTGCATCCCTACTGCTGGTTGTGCGTGTGGGAGCTTTGGGCATGCACTTCTGCTCTGTGGTCGGGGTTGCCCCTAATGACTGTGATCGGTAGATGCTGCCATTCTGGTTGGTGTAGCCACTAGAGACCCCCATGTTCTCCTGGACAGATGAGGAGCTGTGAACTCTGGGCTCTGGCATTTTCTCGTGGACACCCTTCTCCAAGTAGGGCACATCTTGTCCATTGATAACCGTCTCTGACTGGTAGTATAGATCCGCTGGTGTGGCTCTGCCCTCAAATGATGAGAGGGTTCCGAGACTGTCCACACTGTTCCCCTCCTGGCTGTTGGGCAGGTCATCATCAAGTATATCTGTCTCTCTGTCTATGTTGTTGTGTCCGTTGACATGAACCTGGGCAGGGACGAGGTGTAGGACTCCGCTGCCAGAGCTGCTTTGGTAACCTGTCCGATGCATTGGTGCTTCCAAACCACTGAGAAACTGGTCCAGCTCCTGTTTTTCCTCTGGGCTTAGAGGCTGGGAGGACGGCTGACTCACCAAGGCTGGCTGATGGCTGGCTTCATCTGTGCGGTCGGTCTTGATGGATGCCGTGGAGTTGCCTGAGTCACTGCTTACAGACAAGGCGTGGTCGACTGGTGGTAGAGTGTTGTCTACAGCAGGTAAAGCATGGTCGGCAGCAGCTGGGAGACCGTTAGTTGTGACCCCTCCGTCCAGAGACTCTTTCTTCCGAACCTTAGCGTAGAGACTACCATCCAATGGTCCTTGTGTGTGAATAACGTCTGTAGAAGACAAAAAGAAAAAAGGATTCCTTTCAGCTATTTCATATATACATATAAAAGCAATAATCCACTTTACGTTGTGCCTAAGAATAACAAGCTATATCAGCTTAGTTTTTACATTCATGTGTCACATTACGCAATTATATGATAAGGTCCTACCAGCTACACAACTACACAAAGGTGAGTAAATGATGACATTTTTGGGTTAACTATCCCTTAAATGGAACTAAAAGTATTTTTTATTTGGGAAAAAGGGATGTCAAACCCTTATTTATAGTGGACTGCTCAGATACTTGATTGTTTTTAACTATGTAAACACTTATGAAGTGAGCACTCAGAAATGAGCACTCAGCATGTGTCAAACATGTCAAATCATATAAAGGATTTTCTTCTTAAACATGCACGTGTATCTACACATGCGAAGCAACGGCAGCTCCACCTCGCACAAGGAGTCAGCTTGAGCCTCTCATGAAAGGAACCACGCTCCCTGTCCAAGCCAGTGACTCACCAGTGGAAAAATCACCACATACAAGATTGGAGGCATTTCCTGTCTCCTTGGAATTGTAGCATCATTTCCTTTACTCACACATTTACACACACATGCTCGGACACTTATACAAACACATAACACACCTATTTTGGGGTGGCTGTGTGTCAATGTATCTTTGGCTCTTAAAAATCAGTGTCTTGTTTCCCTGTGGTCATGGATTTTAATAACAGACTGTAACTGTTTTCTGCCTTTCCAAAACCACTAAGCCACTGTTTGACAGTTCACTCTGCAATGGCCTTTTGATATCAACAATGCATTGCAATCTCAGAAAAAAAGAGCCGTGTTCTGTTCAGTGTGCTTGGGAGAACGAGACAGCCTCAAAACCACAGACTGTGACAAAATGTCATTCATTCAGATAGAGCCAGCCTGAAACACTCACGCTGAGTTTCCCATGGTGTCTTAATGCAAGATCTGTCGAGCCGCAAATCTGATAATACAGCTGGGAAAAGTGGGCACAATACTCTGGATTACAGTGCAGGTTTTTTTTCTTTTTATTTAGTTTTTTTTTTTTGACACTTTAGAACACTAATAGCTGAAGACTAGAGGTTGTGGCATGAACAGTCGGACTTGTGAGTTTTGGCATAAAGTTTGGTCCACAAATCTCACTTAAATTAGAATAAACTGATGTCAAATGACCAACTGTGGTTTGCTTTATTTTAAGTGCCATTTAGAGCTGTTTTTAGATTAAATAGATGATACCAGAATAAATGCAGAGGGGGGGAAACTCATTAAAGCTGCAGAGGTATCGACTCATGACCATGGCTAGAAAACACCAAAAGAAAAAATCAATCGGCAATCTGCATACATTTTGTAAATAGATGATTGGTCATTCTATTAAATGCTTTTCCCAAGTTGATTAAAGTGATTTAAAAAATGTCCAATCATCCAATTTAATGTACAATTGTAAACATTCTATCAAACAAATGATGTGCTTAATTATTAATAATTAGCATTGTTCCATCACAAAATCAATTCATTTTCAATATAGAATGAGATAATGTAATCGGGTTACAGTAAAAGGCAACTGTTTACTTTCACAGAACAAAAGTTACTGTGCAAAAGGTTTTTAAAAGGAGAATTTAATGCTGATAAAATTAAATAAAAGTTAACACATTTCCAAGTTATTTTCTATACATAAGATAAAGTGAAATACACACACTTACAATAGTGAATATCTAGTTTACTTGCTACTAAGTGCCTCAAAATATTCTTTCAAAGATCTGACGCTACTAACCTGCTGAATGATGACTTCCGGTGCTTTTAACCAACGCCTATCATTTGTGTGCGTAATGTGCGGTTTGAGACTAACAGTTCCCTCAAAGCTCCTTAAAAATAGACATCCCAGGTTACCTCAAGTGATCTGCTGACCTTTAGGTTGTAGATGTCTACTTGCAACAAATTCAGTGACCACCTTTGGCCCATGTCACATGCAGCTATGTGACCTGCTGGTCTGAGAGGAGCTTAAACACAAGAGTACACAAGCTGATGTCTGTCAAATGCTGCCAACTTTGTCAACTTGTTGCACCAGATAACAGAAGTTTGCCATTTTCAATACAAATTTTTCAATTATTAGCAACAACTATTATGATATTAAACAATTCTCACTATTAACTTGTTGCTTATTAGGTTTATTAATACTTAGAACATATTAATAATGTCTTATTATGCATGACCATATTCTACATCCTTTAATTCTACCCAATAAGTCAATTTAACAACAACCTTAATAACTAATAATAAGCAGTTATTAGGAGTTTATTGAGCCACAATATGTTGTTAAAGTACAAATAAACACAGTAAGTGATCATTCTTAACAACACAATAAACAAAAATGGATTGTTAGTTTTAATTTACACTGCAAGATAGGTACCACAATCATATTAGATTCACAGTATTCTATTATTCATTTATTTTTCTAAAGAAATTAATACTTTTATTTAGAAATGATGCATTAATTTGATCAAAAGTGACATCAAAGAATTCTGAACAAATCAACGATCACAATTTCTACAAAAAATATTACGGAGTATTGGCTTTCTGATAATTCAACTTTGCCATTAGATAAATAATTATAAAAAATATATTACAAAAACATTTATTTTACATTATAATATTGTTTCTCAACATAATTTAAAAAAAAAAATTTATATATATCATTTTTGCTGTAGCCTATTTGGTGAGCATCAGAGATATATTTAATTTATTTTATGCACATTAACACAAGAGTGCTCAAAAGCAGCTTCCCATTATTGGGTTTGGATACTGTAGAAAGACTGGTAAGATTATGATAATTTTTCTTTTTTGAACAAAAGTCAAAACTGAGATGATTGTTTATTTCTCCTCTCTGAGAACAGGCTTGGCGCCAGCATTTTCCTTTAACTGCATTGCATGGAAAAAATGAGTTTTTCCCCCCAGAGTGTTTCCCCTACCAATCACCCAGCTGTTTCAAACATCTCCCAGCACCCTAGTACTCCAAAATAACACCCGCCCTGAGCCACAGACTAGCGCAGCATAGCCTTGTATAAACTACTCAGCAGGTTAAAACTTCAACCGTGTCGTCTCAGATGAGCCGAACGGATCTCATGTTTTATCTGCACCTCAAAAACACCTCATGACTTAATACTGGCATCAGAGGAGCTGTCATTAGAGTCTGGCATCTTAATGTGGAACCAGACACACCTCTTTCTTGAAAAAGGAATCGCTTTCTATTTCGGCATGCTTTTTATCACCTGTTCGCAGACTTGGGTGATATCACAACATGAGCAGCTTGCATCTATCCCTAATCATCAGCCATAAAAATAGCAGGATCTGTGAACACATGCTTAAGAGTTCTAGAAGTTGTTCAAAGCACACACAAAAAAAAATTCACAACAAGCACCTCAATAAAACGTCCCTACCTGCCTTAGTGCACACTGTAAGTGTCCAAGAAGAAAGTTTGGAAAAGACTCTGTGTTTTCTTGCTCTTGAGCCCCAGCAGCTCAACATTAGTGAGCTGTGGGAGTAGTTTTGGATCAGAAAGCTCTCTCCTCTTTCTCCACCTCCTGTTCTAACTCCGATTGAGCTGTTCTGCTAAAGATGACACGAGTCTTTCCTTCTGGTTGGATGTACAACACCCCTAGTGAGGTGGGCGTGAATTTATCCTCGCCCAGCTGTGTGTCTGGTGTCTACTAGAGTGACATCACTGGGCTTTTTTTCTTCGGATAGGCTTGTTATACTTCACCAACTCCCTGGCTCTGTTCCAAAACGTGTGAGATGCCTACATAGGCAACATTTAAAAGGCACCATACAGTATGAATGACTCAAAGATTTTTCCAACAGATACTTGTGCTGGCCACGTTCTACAGCAGCATGCATATTTTCCAGCAAAGGAAATCCCATAATGAAAAAAAAAACCTTGCCAAGCAAAAGCGCAAGAAATGTAGATTATAAATATACCTATAATTACCTATCAATTAGAATTAGTGCTGTCAATCAACAACAACAACAAATTGCACCTAACGTTAAAGGTTTAAAAAAAAATTATATATATATATATATATATATATATATATATATATATATATATATATATATATATATATATATATATAAAATAGATATATATATATATATATCACATTGTAATAATTTCACAGTTAATCTATCCGATCCAAATTAATGTACAAACTACGTAAAGACAGTATATTTTAAATATTTGATCCATCAGGTAGGACATATACAGATATTGGATAAATTAACTAAATAAATATAGATTCATCTTCAGTAAAGCTACAAAAGTTATTCAGTCAAAGGCAATAGAGTGTTTTCTTTTCTTTTGGTCTTTTGTCCTTTGATTGACATTAATGACAGACATCACAGCAGCAACAGGTCTAAAAGGATACTGTCACTTTAATATCTGAAGCACATGACGCAGATCTGACACATATCCCATGGCCTCACAACTCTTTATTTAACTCGTTTAAGACTGTGCTTATGTATAAATATATTTATCAATAAATAATATGTATTATTAATAGCAGTTGAAAGAATGATAGCATGGTCATAAACTGTTACACAGCCAAAGAATGATGGGGAAAAGAAACAGATGCTGTGCTTATTAAATAAACTGAGTTAACACATTCATTTTGTCAGCCCTAATAATAATGGGAGAAAAAAACCAATATAATTAACTGTACTTTTAGAAAATAGACTATGATCCATTAAATTACAAATAAATAGTTACATTTTAATTAGAATGGATTCTAAAATATTAGACTAGTTTATTTTAGACTATATTAAAAAGTTCAATATAATTTTTTTTTATTACAAATTCATTCAATGCCATGAATTAAAAAAATATGTGTGATGTTATCTTTGCAAGATGCTAAATTCTAACAACTGTAACCTCAACTGTATAATGTACAGTTAACCATCTTATGAGGTTCCTGCCATTATGACGAGGTCTAGAAGAAGGGTGACCCATTTTGGATCACTTAAACCTGGACAAATTGAGTGCCATTCGGAGCTGGTCAACAAAGCTCATAGACTCAACAGCTCGTGTCACAGCAAATGAACTTTCTAACTAATGTAAATCAGTATATAGTAGTCCATTTTTCTCAAAATCTTTCTCACAAAAATGGCATAATCTGTCCTGCAGCAGAGTAATAAACAGGTGGTCACTTCACTTAGAGGACAATGGTCTATGTAGGCAGAGTCCCTCACAAACAGACAGTCAAGGGCTCTCGCTAGACCAAATTCAATAGCTTATATCCATAAATATGTAGCTCTGTTCCAAAAACGACTCCGCTGCTTTGCTGTTGTTGATATTGTTTATGAAAGCAGTAAGCTACTGTAATGCATTATAATGATATTGCTACAGTTCTACCACAGTTCTGTGCCATGCCTAGAACACCCCTTACCTGTTTTGGCTTGAACATAATGATTCAGTGGTACTACTTTTTGCCAGAATGGAAAACTGGCATATAATGTTTACATTGTTTACGAAGCCTTACCTTGTTAAGCTTTACAAGCACTGGCAGCTAGGGGGCTTTGAATGTGTGTGTCGTTTTTATAGTGTTTCCCAATAGGCAGTAGGCCTACCTGATATCACATTACTATACATTTCTTTGAATAGTCAATGGCTGATGCACCGCCATTAAAGGTGTTGTAAGGTGGTTGCTTTAAGGAGAATGCATACACATACACACACACACACACACACACACACACACACACACACACACACAAACACACACACACAATATATATATATGTTTATATATAAATTCCTAACTGGTGGTGCTGGTAATGGTGGAAGGCATGGCAAAAACAACAACAAAGTGTGTTTGTAAAAATCCCATTAACATACACACCCACACACATTTTTCCAGAATGAACTCTTGCCACTTGGAGATGGAAAAGACGCTGCACTGGGAGATGTTTTTGTAAATGCAGTCTCAGTATGTTAATCAATCAATCAATAGACTTGAGACTTAATAGACTTAAGTAAAAAATAGATGAATAAAAATAGACTTACAAGCATGACATCATGGCTCATGTTTCATGATGGGCAGAAAACGCGGACATCTTTTGTGATGGATGATTCAAGTACCAAAGCATGGACTGTTTACTTGGAGTAATTAAAGGACAGGTAAAGTTTCAGAAATGCCAAGGTCTCTTTAAAAATTAGTGTGATAAACATGTTAAATCACCAGGAGTTTAGGAACTTTTCCTTGTTTAAGCTGTTCATTAATCGTCTACATTAATGATTTCATTTTTTCTCTAAATGTGCTTAGAAAAGGATCAATAGTTCCTTGTACTTTGTTGCTTTGTGAATGATAGTCTGAGCCTTTCAAGGACATGGAATGAGATTAAACCAAGAGGAAAGAGAAAAAAAGGTCAGCGGAAGGACTGTACAAACTTTACATGGTGCGTCTGCAGGATATGAACATATATGTTTGTCTAAGTCGGTCAGAAACAGACTTCCAGTCAGCAAACAGAAATCCGGACAATGTGACACGACTGATATCCATGTAATGACAAACACCCACTGTTGTGAATCTAAACAGCCGATGTGATCATCACTTTAACACCTGCTGCCAATACACTCCCACAACTGAATCATGCCTTGTGAACCAATGTGGTTTAGATCACCACAGCTGTCTAATTCATCTGAGCTCATCTGCATTTATATGCTGTTTTTCCTAAACGATGGCTATGTTTGAACAATTTTAGTACTTAGAGCTTGTCAGTGATTGCTTTAGCACATGAAGGATAGGACATCAAACCTGAAAAACCTTCATAGTTTTTTGTATCGTGCCAATAAAGCTGCATGAATGTGATTCAGGCTTTGATGAAGTGTGCGGTCACTGTAACGCTGGTCAAGTGTTAGTCTGAAAACACTGCGTAAGCACTTGAGAAGACGACAAAGTGCTGTGTTTGACTCCACAGGCACTCATCACAAGAGCTCTCTGGTAATGGATCCTGTATAAGGTAAGTGCAGGACATTAAATATGCATTAAAAATGCTTTTGATGGTCCTCTTATATAAAGGCAGAGACGAAAAAAGCACAGAGAAAAGAAACTTCACCACATCTACTCTAACTAAATTCTCATAAGCAGTTACCACTCTTTGTTCAGACAGTCAGCAAATAAATCTGATTATCTGCCTCAAATCATTTTAGTTCTTTGCAACCTGAAAAGCAAAAAGCTGCATTTTATACAATCCTGTTCCAAAACACACCCATTTGTGGTTTGAAAGGCGACTGAAATCTGATTTTTGAGGCCAATATCTCCTATGTCGATTTTATCTCAAACGATGTACAACAGAAAAGCATTAACAATTTGTGCCGTAATTTTGCAAGTAATTTCATTACTGACTCACAAAAAGAGTCAGTCTTCAGAATTGAAATCAGAATTCAATGAAATCTTGTTTCTGCCATGGAAAAACCTTTTATCTCACATTTCTGACTTTTTTCCCCCTCGCAACTTCAAGTTTATATCTCACAATTGTAAGAAAAAAAAAACGTATAATTCTAAGTTTATAAGACTTTATCTTATCATTTATATCTTAGGGATCTAAACTCACAATTGTGAGTAATAATGTCTGAATTGTGAGCTAAAAAGTCACAATCCTTCCATAGAATTGGATGCAGTCTGAACAAATCCTTAAAGGGCTGTTTAGAGAATACTTAACCGAGATGATATTTTGGGAATATTTTCCCTGTTTTGAATGTGTACACCTGCTCAATCCCAGTCTGAGAAAGACTGTGCTTTTTCTGTACTGAAGCCGGTCATTGTGCACGCAGCTCTCCACGTGACTCCAGCACGAGGCCATTGATGGGTAACGTTTCGTTACCGCTTACGTTGCCTTAAGGAAAAGCAATCAAGTCCTGCTCAAAGCGCTGGGAACAGATTGGGCGAAACGAGGGCGGCTCTTTGATAGGCATGTAGCGACTGGCTGTGGTTGGGAACTGGGCTGGGCTATTCACTCCACACACTTACGCACACAGACCGCACACACCAGCTCCTCATCACACACTTCATCATTAGTCCTCAGAGAGCTCTGGAGAACCAAAACAATGAATTACTGAATTAAAACGAAATGAGGTGAATGAGGAAAATCAGAAGGATTTGTTTAGTCCCGTTTCTATGAGAACATCTCATGTATCATTGGCTTTATCTTTAGTTATCTCAAAGCATGTGGCTAGAGTACAGATCCTTTACAGAAATTGATGACAATTCATTAAGAGTTTAAGGGATAATTAGTAAAGCTGCCACAGAAAACTAAAAATGTGCATTCGGAAACTTCACAGTAAACACAAACAGCAGCTAATAATTAGCAGTAATAACATTTGCAGTCAGATTCCAGATCACAAAGTCTCAATTTAGTTTTTTGGGGTCTATTAGAATAGGTTTTCATGCCTGAATTTTCAAACATTTTAAATTGGTTTTCACATTGTTGCAGCACCTCTCTTCCCAGTCTGTAAGTAGCTCTCTGAGTAATCTCTATGAAGCACCTCCTTCCAAAAAGCACAGTGGGCTCTGATTGGTCGGCTAGACCAATAGCCAGACACTACTAACACAACTCAATCAAGTCTTGCCCTTTTTTTGCATATGCTTTAAGTGGTAATTATTTAAATGAGGGATTTTGGTCACAAGTATAAAACTCAAGTATACAGATTAAGGCATTTCAGGAAGTTCAAAAACTGATACAGAAAATAACTCTCTTTGGAGTGACTTTGTGCTTTGTAACTGCAGAAATGTTTCATGCTCAAACAGCAACATTCCACACTAAAGAAAATTGAAAATAAAAAAGCATAATGGGACCCCTTTAAAGGGAGAGTTCACACTTGGTTTGTTTAGTCCTGGTCCGCTTAGCGTTCACAGTGGCATTTAAACATCGAACCTAAAGGAATCATAAGAATATGTTCACAACCTGATTGGTTGGCTTTTATTAGGTATATTTCGCAACGGAACTTACCAAACTTCCAAAACAATGCTGTGTGCTGGACTAAATGCACTTGTTGTATGTGCTACATGTTATGGAATTTTGAGCTTATACAATGCATAAATGAGTCAAGTTTTTTAGGAACCCCAGTCACACACAAAGATTTGCTGCGAGGAGACGTGGTTCTGATGCCTGTACCGATGGGAAAATTCGCAACTATGACGAGAACAAACAGGTATGCTTGAGCGTTTTGTCCTTTTTAGGGTCGCAGCTTGTGACATCATGCCCCTTTTTTAGTTTGTTTATAGTCAAATGTTTAAAAAAAAAAAAAAAAAAAAAAAAAAAAAAAAAATTATATATATATATATATATATATATATATATATATATATATATATATATATATATATATATATATATATATATATATATATATATATATATATATATATATATATATATATATATATATACACATTTTTACTACTGGTTGCAGGACACTATTAGCCTGACAAGCCAGACCCACATCAAGATGTTTGGTCTGGACACTCACCATAGACAGGGCTCAATCTGAGGGGCGGATAAACGGCTGTCTTTCAAACTCCCTCTGCACACGATAGGATAGCGCTACCACCAACCAGAGCAACGAAGGTGAAACAGCTTGTTGATAGATTAAACATACGTTTAAACATACTATGCCGTATCCGGTCGATAAAACATATCTTCCCTTTATAAGAATGACTTCAGTGCCATTCTTTGTCCTTTTCTCAGAGAAAAGTTTAACTCCAAGTCTTCCAGAGTCACGGTCAAAGCGGATTCGAAAGACCGCCGTTCGCCAGTTTCTGTTTACTAGAAGCACTCAAACGCAACTCGCCCGTCATCATTATGTTAAGCCCCGCCCACCGACTCTATACACGATGTGATTGGCCAGGAAGAGTTAGGCGATTACAGCTCAGAAGGGTATTGAGAGTTGCTAGACGACACTCGCGGGCAGATTAGATTTTCTGCCGCTAGGGTGCGTCTAGAATTCTAGGCTAGGACACTATAGTTCATGTAAGCGAGGATAGCAAAATAAAGTAAACTGTGACACATTATACCCCAAAATTCGACAGTGACTACCAGTACAATTGATAACAATTTACCAAAATGATTCAGACACTTTAACCTAACCATGTTTTGCTTAAAAAAAAAAAATCTTCAGTTGCTAATGCGACCTTTTACACGACATACTGAATAAAATGAAGCATTGCTTAGTCATTGGCTGACCTAAACTAGTATTCTCTAATTGTGTCCTTAAAGTTAACAGCTGGCAGCTGATTGGTTGATTATAATCCATTACATACCTTTCTATCAAAGTTATCTGACATTATCGAGATGGATTTGTTCTGACACAGTTTAACTCTGAGCTCTTTTCATATTTCATTACCATTTTCTAAACTGATGATAAACTGAAAAATGTCTGAATACATTTTAGTTTGTTTACATCGAACTGCACCAGAGTTTGTTTGGAAGCGTATCGAGACCCATCTTTTCAGCAGTCTCGGTTTGCTTCAGTGCGCACCAGGGTTCGGATGGCAGCCTTCACACTTATACAAATGATAATGAACCACACTAAGCCTTCGAGTTGCTTTTAATCGAACCAAACATGCCAAGTGTGAACACATCCTAAAATGATCTGAATACATTTAACAGGACCAAGATTGATCTTCTAAATGATTCCAGGCAAATCGAGCAGCCTATCTGCCATGAACTGTATATGGAGGTTATGTCGTAATGTCGTCAGTTATCTCCTTGTGGAAACATGGTTCTATTAAAAGTTTACATATAGATCCCCAACCAGGTATCTGACAAACCAGTAACTACATGAGGAAACCCCAAAAGGTTTCTCAATCAGCGTTAATAGAAGACGGGGGGCACATAACTGGACTCTCAGTCTCGTAAATATCAACACCACCGCCATCTGTCACAGGTCACTGACAGCTATTTAGGGGGAATATCTGACCCGTACCGAGCTATGTGCGTAGGCCTCTGGAATGCAGGAGAGAAACAAGACAATCGTGTCTTGTAAAGTGGAGGGGAGAGGAGAGGAGGCAGAGTGTTGATCGGCCGGTAAACGTGTCCTCCTGCTCTTCACCAGAGAGCATTGCTCCTCTCCACAGTAGTTAAATCTGAAGACAAACACAGGCGACGAGAGGGGTCTGGACAGCAGCTGCAGGCGTGCCGTGGGTGTGAAGGCAAAGGTCGAAGGTGAAATGTTATGATTGGCTAAATGTGAATCCTCCTGAAGGCCCCGAACACAGCCTGACAAAACATCATACAGCAGACACGCTGAACAACTGAGCCTCTGTTCGTAAAACTGGAGGAATATTCTGGGCATGATGTGCACACAGGCCTTTCATAAGGTCTGACATTTGCTATTGCGCAATGAGTTTGGAGTCAAAGCAGTTTAATTCCACAGATCTAAAGGGACAAATCTAAAGTCCGTTTACATAATAAAGATACATTTTGTGTCTATACAGCAGACTGATCTGCTCAGAGATCTGGGATGATACATGCACACGTCTCATGACAGCGGGGTCCAGGTACGTTTACCTGCACTTTTTGGGTGAAACGTCCACCGGAGGTGCTAAGTGGTAATATTTTTTCTCCATTCACAGACTGATCTCATGAAACGCCGTATATATAACACGCCAATTCGTATGTCATTTTGGCGTGCTATCAAGACGCATAATCGCTTTTTAGCGTGTTTATCAACGTCTTTACATTCTATCCCCCTACACTGCCCCTACCCCTAAACCTACCCAACACACACACACAGCCCCTAAACCTACCCATCACACACACACAGCCCCTAAACCTACCCATCACACACACACAGCCCCTAAACCTACCCATCACAAGAAACATTCTGCATTTTTACATTTTCAAAAAAACATAATTTAGTATGTTTATAAATCCATTTACCTTGTGGACACACACACATATTCAGATACATTTTGAACGAGTAACTCAAACTCTTCCCTAAACCTAGCCATTTGTGTATTATAAAAAACAGGATATAACAGGCAGATACGACTGCATACATAATTTATTCAGAAAGTACAAATATTCCAAGTGTTCCGAGGCCAAACAATTGATTTGTGTGAAGAAAATCCCCAAAAGCGATCAGTAACGTCGAATCCATCCGCCAAAGATTAATAATATATTTCAGATATTGCCGCCGGAAGAAATGTCAGGTCAGCTTTGACAGCATTGGCTGTCGTGTGTCTCGTGACCAATTGCGTCATTAAGTCAGCTTCGATTGTAAAATGCCATTGGCTCTTGAGTGTCTCGTGACCGATCGCATCATTCAACTTGTGTGTATCATTTGAATCAGACATATAAATGAACGAGTGCGTGTGTGTTCTGTTGGCAAAGGAGCGCGATCATCATTTCAAAGACTAAAACATTAAGATCATCTCTGTTCTTCACATGAAGATATCGTATGACTTCAGAAGACTTTGAATGCAACATGAGTTAATACTTTTATACAGTTTTTTGGTCAGTTTTTGCAATAAATAGTTGTGACTGTACATTTACTTGCCTGTTACTGTTACGTGTTTTATATTGTTGAGAGTTGGTAGGTTTAGGGTAGGAGTCGAGTTAGTTACTCCAAAATATAAAATTAGGCTATAAATATTCATTCTGTGAGATCAGTCATGATGTCATGTTGCGCATCTGGAATGGAGAAAAAATATTACCACTTAGCGCCTCCAGTGGATGGTTTACCCCAAAAGTGCTGGTAAACCAACCAGGAGGTACATAATTCGGGTGTTGCAAAAATGTAGGCAGAGTCACGTATTTCCAATGAGCCTAGGTTGCAATTAGGACGATTCTAAGGGCCCTGTTCAGTCAAATTCAGCGTTACATTTGGATGGTCTACTTTAAGTCAGGTCAACTAATTCTCAGAGGTTAGGGTTCAGGTTAGTAGAATAAGTTGACATGTACTTGCAACGTAACTTATAGCTAGTAGAATGTCTAAAGTGGATCACTGAAATAAAGTTCTCTAGCAGAAAATGTTTCTATTGTGTTTGAGTAAATCTCACAAAGCGTTTTCAAAGTTCGTCATTCACCCTTATATTTTGCTTAAAGAATATTAAACCTACTTCTGCTGTATTTTGATATTATTTTCAAACTGCGCAGCAGTTTTTATTATTGTAATGCAAGAAAAAAAATGCTTTTTATTACAGTAAGGTGAAAAAATAATTATACATTATCGAAAGGGTATTTGTCATGGCAGTATTTACTCCATGACTTTTAATGCATGCTTTTAAAAGATAATGATCTAATACAGATCACAATAATATTATTATAAATGAATATTGCATTGCAATGTTTACACTACGTCAACAGCGTAAGAGTCTGACACAGGCTAGAAAAACACTGGAAATAAAGTCTCCAATTGAAAACTTTCTTTGCATCAATTCACAGAAATTCAATTTGGCCAACTGAAAAATGTAGATGTGATCAGTCACTAGAAAATTGTATTTATTTATTTTACAGTAAAATTGTTGAATAAAGTCTTTATTTTTCTTTATTTTTTCCACAAAAAAGTATTTTCTTCACTTCATAAAAGGAAAGTTGAACCACTGAAGTTGCATGGGCTATTTTAACGATGTCTTTACTGCCTTTCTGGGGTTTGAAAGTGTTAATTAAATTGCTGTCTATGGAGGGAACAGAGAGCTCTCGGATTTCATCACAAATATCTTCATTTGTGTTCAGAAGTTTAACGAAGGTCTTATGGGTTTGGAATTTGTTGCATGCTTAATTAGTCTAATAACCTGATGATTAGTTAAAGTAATGTGCTTGTTACGTTAATAAGATAATATATATATATATATATATATATATATATATATATATATATATATATATATATATATATATATATATATATATATATATATATATATATATATATAGTAAAGTGTTAGTACATTGTGTTTGTAATTTATTCTGATTTTTAAAAAATTACTTAAATTTAATATTAAGAAATCCCTGAAGTAAAAAATTACAGCAATAAGAATGTAATAAGAACGTCTCCTGATTGGCTTCATCACTCGGTCTCCTCTCCACCAATCAGCTGGTGTGTGGTGGGCGTTCTGGCGCAATATGGCTGCCGTCGCATCATCCAGTTGGATGCTGCACATTGGTGGTGGTTGAGGAGATTCTCCCCTTCAATGTAAAGCGCTTTGAGTGCCTTGAAAAGCGCTATATAAATTGAACGTATTATTATTATTATTATTATTATTATTATTATGTAGAATGAGATTGCACTGTCAGACAACAAAACATCTTAAATTCTTTCTTTCATTTGAGCGTAAAATTAGCCGACTTTTTTTCTGTTACCCATTCAGTGTGTAAAGGCATTACTCCAGACCTCACTGGATCACACATTTCTGCAGGTGACAGGAGTTCAAGTTTGGCATTTCCTGATGCCATTCCATCTTTTCTCAGGATCATTTCCTGTCTTCACTCTACTAACCCCTTGTCTGGCTATCACCAGAACAAGTTCAATCTTTTAAGACTGAACATTGGTCCGGGGAGTCTGCTCTGTTTTCTCTACTGCACAAGTTCAAATGACTCAATTGGATAGTCCTTCAACCAATCAGACCAGAATCAGTGTGTCAAACTCTGGGATGAACAGGAATCATCTTCAACAGACATTA